>NW_007783745.1:0-269 GCF_000696425.1 Galeopterus variegatus
ATAATAACAATAACATTATAATTACTATTAATAATTTGAAGTCAGAGAACTGACAGTACCACATTTATGTAGATGAAAAACATAATTGATTTTGACAGGAAGTTTCCCATAGAGCATTCCATATTTCTTGTTGTGCATTACTTAAACTAGTGGTAAAAAATGTAGTAAAAACATTTTTTTAAAACTATTGAACATTTTATATCATCAGGAAATATACAACTGTCTTTTAATTCATTGAAACACTTTATTTTGTGGCACTTCAACATATT
>NW_007783745.1:2311-2845 GCF_000696425.1 Galeopterus variegatus
GATCAGACTTTTACATATTCCTTTACATCTAAAAATGTGCTCGTCTCGAATACCAAGGATTCCTCATACATATCCATATATAATCCCTGCAAAGAAATGCTAATTTATCAATATTTTAGATTTCCAATATTCAAGACAATTCTATATTTATGATTAAATATGGAAATTAAAAATGATAAAACTTTATATCTACCCAGCCAAAGTGTGTCTGCATTATCCAAGAAAATGTTTAAAATATATACCTTCTCCATCCACTCCCTGCCCACAGCAATTAGCCATTTCTGTGTAAATTACATAATAGGGTTGGATTAGAAATAGTAATAAAATATGTCCATTTCTATAATTTATAAGTTACATTCATAAAATTTTAATTTCATCTTCAAAACAACACTTTGAATTAACTATTGTTATTATTCCTATGTTAGAAATTATCTAAAAGATCTCATCTAGTTTCATGCCTTTAAATGCTATTTATAGGGAGCTAAAACCCAAAATTATATCTTCAGTTGTAATTTCTCCACTGAGCTCAAACTC
>NW_007783746.1:0-699 GCF_000696425.1 Galeopterus variegatus
TTTTTTTTTTTTTTTGTCCTTTTGAGACCGGCCGCACCGCGCTCAGCCGGTTGCACACCGGTCATCCCTATGTAGGATCTGAACCCGCGCCACCGCGCTCCCAGCGCTGCACCCTCCCGAGTGTGCCACGGGCTCAGCCCTGATACCACTATTTTTTAATAAATGAAATATAAATTCATTTATTTGAGTGAAAATTTGAAGATCTTTTACCCAAAGAAAGACACTTCAACATATCATCACAGCCAGTCTCTCCAGATCACCACAATTTTCCTAATATTAAAAACAAATCTTCGAAGTTCAAATATTATACATAATTACTATAATGAGCATTTCTAATTTTTCCTTTGCCTAATCTTTAAAGATTTACTAACTCGTTGCCAAGTAATTATTTACAGCCCATATATTCCAAAATTTAAGCCAATCCTGATGAACTTTTAAATCATAGCTGGATAAGGGATTAGAGGTGCCAGAAAGGCAGTTTGTTTGATTGTAGAGAGCACTAACATTAATAAAGCAAATGTGTTTCACAGGGCCTAGCCTCCAAAGCCCTGTAGTTTCAGGTTTAACCTAACTTTTAAAAATTACATATAGAAATGTTAAGCTTGCAAAAGACAGGAAACTTTCCCCAGGCTAAAGTCTCTGTTGCAGATAAAGAATTGTAACACAGCAAAATTGCTGGCTCAAGGACCAATGTCCTTG
>NW_007783746.1:4244-4852 GCF_000696425.1 Galeopterus variegatus
ATAATATGTTAGACAGCAAATATCTGGTGTAAAAGATTTTAGCTAGACCTGAGAGGACATGTTTTTATAAAAGCAGCATATGATCTAAGGCCTAAACAATGAGACAAAGCCTGTTGTGTGAACATCTGGGGCCAAAAGGTTCCTCGCAGAGAAATGGCCTTGAAGAAGGCAAGAGCTCGGTGAAAATGGTGTGGACAGTGCCGCAAGCAAGGGTAGATCTATGGGACTGAGTTCACCAATGAGGGCAGACTGTGCAGTCCCTGGGACCCTGATGAAGAATTTAAGTTTATATTTTAAGTATAATGAGAAGATAGTAAAGGATGTTAAGATAGGGGTAACATGATCTGCTTTACTATTTTTAATAACATCACTCTAGTTGCTAAGTATGTACTGTACTAAGAAGGCAAGAGTAGAATCAACAAGATCTTGGAGGATAGTTTTTAGTATTGCAGATGAAATATGGTTGTTTGGACTAACGAACTGTTGAGAAGATAAAGTGAAGTATATTTTCGCAGTACAGACAACAGCCTAAGGCTTGCTGAAGTCTTAGATGGCAAAAGAAAAACAACGTGCGGATTTAAGCACGGCTCCTGGGGTTCACCTGAGCA
>NW_007783746.1:6443-7089 GCF_000696425.1 Galeopterus variegatus
ATTCACAATGGCCAAGATATGGAACCAAGCTAAGTGTACATCAATAAATAAGTGTCCATCAATAAATAAGTGGATAAAGAAAACATGGTATATTTAAACAATGAAATACTATTCAGCCTTAAAAAAGAAGACAATCCTGTCATTTATGCCAACATGGATAAATATGGAGGACATTACATTAACTGCAATAAGCCAGGCACAGAAAGACAAATACTGCATGATCTCACTTATATGTGGAATCAGAAAAAGCCAAACTCATAAAAGTAGAATGAATGGTAGTTATCAGGAGCTAGGGATGGGTCGGGGGGTTGGAAAAATGGTGATGGTAAGACACAAATTTCAGTTCCACATAAGAAATAAATTCAAGAGATCAACAGCAAACATGTTAACAATGGTTATTAACAATGTATTGTATACTTGAAAATTGGTAAAGGAGTAGATTTTAAGTGTTTGAACCACAAATAAATATGTGAGTTAATACATATATTAATTATCTTGATTTAGCCATTCCACAATGAACACATATTTCAAAATATCATGTTGTACACCACAAATATGTATAATCTTTGTCAATTAAGAATAATAAATTAATTAATCAGTAGATCAATACATAAATAAATGCAACCAAACCACAGCAACAGTAACA
>NW_007783747.1:0-317 GCF_000696425.1 Galeopterus variegatus
CGCCCACACCGTGCTCAGCCAGTGAGCGCACCAGCCATCCCTATATAGGATCCAAACCCGCCGCGGAAGCATCGCTGCGCTCCCAGCACCGCACTCTCCTGAGTGCGCCACGGGCTTGGCCCGCAAAATTGGGTAATTTATAAACAAATTTATTTCTTATAGTTTTGGAGTCTAGAAAGTCTATGGTCCAGGAGCCCATATACTGAGGGACTTCTAGGTGGTAACTCTCTACAGGGTCTCATGGTAGTGCAGAATATTACATGGTAAGAGGATGGAAAGAGCTCTCTCACGTGCTCCTTATAACGCCACAGTCTGCA
>NW_007783747.1:2401-2845 GCF_000696425.1 Galeopterus variegatus
GTTGCTTATGACAAAATTCCTGAAACTGGATAATTTTTAAAAACAATTTTTATTGCTTACAGTTTCAGAAGCTTGGAAGTCCAAAGTCCAAGAAACACAGCTGGTGAGGGCCTTGGTGGCGGTGACTATACACAGTGACGCAGGATCTCACATGGCAAGAATGGTGGAGCAGAGAGAGAAAGAGACTAACCTCCTCACTGGCTCTCCTTTGAAAGCCATCAGAACCATGCGCATGAGCACCATTAAACCATCAACTTATTACTCAGTGAATGTATCAACCCACTCACTAGACATGGTCCTCACAATCCAATCACCTCCAGAAGGCCCCACCTTTTAATTACTGTAATAGGATATCCCACCCTTTTAACATTGTCACAGTAGGGATTAAGTCTCAATGAGCTTTGGGGTCACATCCAATCTACAGCAACTCAGTTATCTCAAGAG
>NW_007783748.1:0-371 GCF_000696425.1 Galeopterus variegatus
CCTGCCTAGTGGAGCCATGAAAGTGGGACTTCCATGGAGACCCCAGGTCTGTAGAGCTACCAATGTGTGATGTCAGTCTGTGAAAGCTGAAGCATGGCAAAGGACCAGGAAAGCCATAGAAGTGGAGCTGCCCAAGGACTTGGGGACTCAACCCCTGCACCAGTGAGCCCAGGGTCAAACATGGAGTCAAGATGTATGATTTGCCAGCTGTGAGATTTAATGTCTGCCCTGATGGATTTTGAACAAGTCCTTGGTTAGGACCTGTTAACCCTTTCTTTTGTCCTATTTCTCTTCTTTTGAATGGGACTATGTACCATATGCTTGTCCCACCATTATATCTTGGCAGTAGATAACTTGTTTTGATTTCACAG
>NW_007783748.1:1611-2845 GCF_000696425.1 Galeopterus variegatus
CTGTTTGTCATGTGTACCTGTTCCACTCTTATGAGCAGAGGAAGTAAACCTTCAGATTTCAGTGCTCTTTGAGCCTAGTGAAGACAGACATAAGTCAAAACTTGATTTATTAACCGTACTCACCATAAATCTCCTCTCTGAATTAGTATTAGTAATGAACCCAGTTTTCAATAATCCTTTAAAGATCTTGGTATTCTCTTTTCTCTAGTATACTTTACCCTGATTAGTGGTAGTAGTTGTTTCGGGGGAAGATCAGGATAAGGATTTATGGTACATATTTTGACCTTATCGTAGTGTTCTTTATCAAGAGCATCTGGTTTCTCCTTTATTCAAGAGGCTCTGGGTCTGTGACATAATCCAGGTCTTAGAACTGAGAATCTCTATCCCAGTGGCTCAGTCCATGCATCTGTTTATCAGACCTGAGTGGACTCCTTAATGCTTTTGGTCCTAGAAACTCCATGGTCAATTAGCCATGGTAAAAGACCCCTGCCAAGCAGACCATTCTGATGATGTTCTGGTCCTGCTTCTTTAGGTCACTCACTCCTGATACATTATCAGGGGGTGGTTTGGGGGTGCTGGTGGTATACAGTTAGCTAAGCCTAGGTCACTTACCCACACCCTAGCTGCAGAAGAGCCCGAAGAGTCACAAATCTGGCATTTTCAGTTTCAGTTGTGGGAAGTAGAGTCTGCCTTCCCTCAGGATTTATAATCTGGTGAAATAAATACAGATTTTCATTCCAAACATAGGAAAAAGGTTCAGAGGTTGCTCAGCCAAAAACAATGACAAATGATTTTTCCTGATCCATTTCATCCTCTTCTGTTGTTTAACAACTGTGAGGTTTAGATGAATCACAGCTCCAGAGGTAGCTCATGATTTATTGATGCCAAGTTTAATAGTGCAATCCCCTTGCTAGTGATTTGCTCAGAAAATCAGATCTAAGCCAAGTAGCACATGGCATTCCTTTGACTTCAGGGGTTGGTTCAGGAATAGGCATCTAACACAATTTGGTCTAATGAAATGCAAGATGGTGTGTTCTAAGGGATTTTAGGGAAAAGTTTCTCATATTCCAGAAAGCTAGAGAAAGACAACAGTATCTTCTGCATGTGATATGTGCAACAATCTTGACACCTGCATGAGGATGAAGCTGCCACAGAACGGTTGGCAGAGCTGGGCGAATCCAAGAGAAATCGAACTGGATCTGCTGGATGAAACCAACTCTGAAGCTTGCTTTAT
>NW_007783749.1:0-593 GCF_000696425.1 Galeopterus variegatus
CATGTTTATCACAGCTCTATTTACAGTAGCTAAGAGTTGGAACTAACCCAAAGGTCCATAGAATGATGACTGGATATGGAAATGTGGTATATACACACAACGAAATACTACTGTGCCATGAAAAGGAATGAAATTCTTCCATTCTCAACAACATGGATGAACTTTGAGAAAACTATGTTAAGTGAAATAAGCCAGGTACAGACAGAGAAGTACCACACATCCTCACTCTTAAGTGGAAGCTGAAAAAAATTAAAAAATAATAAAAAAGAAAGAAAGAATGATACAACAATCACAATAATTCCTTGAACTTTCAAAAGGATAGAACAGAACTGAGACCATCATAGGTGTGAAAGGGAGAAGAGGAGGAGGGTTAAAGAGATAGTGATAAAGGGCTCCAGAAAAGTTGACATTATGTAATGATAAAATTTTTTAAAAATAAAATAATAATTCCTGCTATATGTATATAAAAAAGATACACTAATCGATACAATATTGTACTGCCATTATGATAGACATATGGACCATTAGAATAGAAATAAGACTAGAAATAAACCCTCATATCTATGACCAATTGATTTTTGATGAGTTCCAAA
>NW_007783749.1:1993-2845 GCF_000696425.1 Galeopterus variegatus
TCATATCCACTAGGATAACTATAATGAAAAAGCACAGAAAATGACAAGTGTTGGCAAGCATGTATAGAAATAGGAATACTTATTTATTCGTAGTGGCAAAGTAAGATGATGTATTTCATGGAAAATACTATCGTGGTTCTTCCAATAGTTAAACATAGAATTACCATATGACCCAGTAATTCCATTTCTTGTATATGCACTCAAACAGGTACTCACAAGTACTTTTTCATGAATGTTCACGGCAGCATTAGTTACAATCATTGAAAGGTGGGAAAATCCCAAATGTCCATCAAGGGATGAATGGATATACACATTGTGTGAAATATACAAACAACAGAATATTATTCAGCCATAAAAAAGGAACAAAGTACTGATAAATTTTACAACTTAGTTATAACTCAAAATATTACGCAAAGCAAAATAACCAGAGTCAAATGATCAAATATCGTGTAATTAACTTGATGTGAAATATCCAGAAAAGTCACATCTAAAAGATAGAAAGCAGATTAGTGACTGTCAGTGGTTGGGGAAGGGGAGAGTGGGAAATGATCACTTAATGAGTATGGAGTGATCTTCTGGGATGGTGAAAATGCTTTGAAACTAGAAAAGGTATGGGGTTGTACAACATTGCCAATGCACTAAATGCCACTGAATTGTACACTTTAAAAGAATAATGAGAAATTACTGCTTAATGGGTACAGAGTCTGTTTAGGATGATGAAAAAGTTTTGGAAATATATAGAGGTAGTAGTTACACAGCATTGTGAATGTAATTAATTAAACACAATTTCATTTTTAGAGATGCTTAAAATGGCAATCCTGATTGTGTGTATGTATTATCACAATAAAAAAA
>NW_007783750.1:0-612 GCF_000696425.1 Galeopterus variegatus
AAGATGTTCTCTTCCATTCAAAACAGCCAGGGAACATTAACCCATGAGCAGAAACAGTACATTGAGAATTCCTCTTACTGAATGAGGAAAGAGTCCTCATCTTAGGAGAGGAAGTTACTTCTAAGCAGAAACTTCAAAGGAATGGACAAAGATTGCCCAAGGAATAAATCCAGCAGCTTGTTCTGAGATGCACAAACTATGTAGACAGTTTGAGAGATTTTAGAACACATGGAAGTTAGGTAATAGAAAAATCTAGAAAAGGGGAAGATCTTCATTTAAATAAATAGGAAAATAAATAGGAATCCAAATTTTAAAAAAATAAATAGGAATCCAGATTTAAAAAAAAAAATCAGCTGATAATATAACTTAGTCAAGAAATCCTGGAGAAGGGTATAAAAGGACAGGGCCAAGAGAGTCAACATCAGGACCACGGATGGCAAAGAGCCTGCTAATTCTGACCAACTGGGGAATGTGGCTGCTTAGAGTGCTGAGGGAAGTTAGACCCCAAGCCTTTGTCTAGGTTCACCAGAATAGCATCATGATTGATTATTGGCCCACATATTCACAAGCCAGAATCAAGAATAAGGTTATGGAACTTGAGAAGAATAAGAT
>NW_007783750.1:2352-2845 GCF_000696425.1 Galeopterus variegatus
CCAGCTTGCAGTTACACTTGGCATTTCACCTCTTAGCTGACAGTGTGCAGCTGTTCAAACTCCTGTAGGGCAGCACAGAGCTGAATGCAAATGCAGTCCTTTTACCTTTGCTAGGAGCTCTATGGATCAGGAAATGCCCTTACAGCCGAGGGACAGGTAAGCCTGGTCGACAGAGAAAGCCAGCAAGTGGACACTTGACTATAATTTGGGATCACTTGCTATAAAGTCTAATTCCATCAAGGAACCAATACAATTGGAAACCTTTACAGAAAGCAGACATTTATTTATTTAGAAAGGCTGTATGGCCTAGAAGAAATCATGTAGACAATGGAGTGTGACAGACAGAAGGTTCAAATCGTAGCTCTGCAACTCACCAGCAACAATGTCATAATGAGAACTGTAAAGAACAACTCTGACTCCCCAGTATCTTTCCTAAACCATTTAGCATCTGAGCTCATGATGGTGATTTACCTCTCTTTGCCAATGACTGGTT
>NW_007783751.1:0-595 GCF_000696425.1 Galeopterus variegatus
TATGTGTCTGTTGGATTATAATGTTTTTCCATATATCTGTTACCTCACTAATCTTCCATCTGGTTGTTCTACCCATTATTGAAAGTGGGGTATTAAAGTCTCCAACTATTATTGTTGAACTGTGTTTCTTCCTTCAATTCTGTTCGTTTTTGCTTCACATATTTTGGGCTCTGTTGTCAGGTGTATATATGTTCAGAATTATTTTATCTTCTTTATGGATCAACTTATCAATATATAACATCCTTCTTTGTCTCTTATAAACATTTTTTACTTAAAGTTTATTTTGTATGATGTTGGTATATAGTCATTCCCTTTCTCTTTTAGTTACTATTCACATGAATTATCCTTTTCTATCCTTTTACTATCAACCTATTTGTGCCTTTGTATCTACAGTTAGTCTCTCTTAGACAGAATATAGTTGGATCATGTTTTTTAACAATTCTGCCAATTTCTGCATTTTAATTGGAGAGTTTAATCTATTTACACTTATAGTAACTACTACTAAGTAAGGACTTACTTCTGCCATTTTATTGCTTATTTTCTATATGTGTTGTATCTTTTTTCTTCCTCAATTCCTTTATTATTGCTTTCTTTT
>NW_007783751.1:2642-2845 GCF_000696425.1 Galeopterus variegatus
TTAAGAAATACTTAAAATAGTGCCAAAAACTGAAGTCTTCATGCACAAATTCATTAACCTTTTATTTCTAATTATAGCTTCCATGAATACATCTTTCGTGTTGTTTTACATGTATCTACAGTGCTATCTTAGATCTTTGCTTCATATTACTAAATCAAACTCCAGAAAAGTTATAATTTGCACACTATCAGCAACATAGAAAT
>NW_007783752.1:0-425 GCF_000696425.1 Galeopterus variegatus
TATCCCAAGGCCTAGAAAACTAACTGCCACACCGTAGACACTCAATAGGAATATTCATTGAATGAATGAAGTATAAATCATATAGCCATATTAAGTGTATTTATATGCTTTGGGAACAACATACACAATTTTGCTTCAAAGGCACTTCACTCACCTGCAAAATAATTCTACATCCATTATCTCGTTCGATCCTCTTAGCAACTCCGTAAGGTAGATGATGTGACTGTAATTTCACCCACATTGCAGTGGAAGAGATGGAAGCCCTGGGAGGTTAAGTGACAGGTCCAAGGTCATATAGGTGTCCACCTCCAATCCACTGAGTTTTCTCCTATACCAGGGTGAGTCCGAGTGAGGAAGGAAGACGACTTCTTCAGGGAAAGCTTCTGGGATGGAGTTGATTTAGAGCAGCATTTTGGAGGTGAGAG
>NW_007783752.1:2235-2845 GCF_000696425.1 Galeopterus variegatus
TGGTGGGTGAGAACAGGGTCCTGGAGCTGGTGGCCTGGTTTCCCTATTTACAGCTGAGTGACCTTGGAAAGTTACCGACCTCTCTGCCTTTGGGTTCCATGTCTGTGGGTGGGGAGAATTAGAGTGTCTGCCTCACAGAGTTCTTCTAGGAGCAAATGAGTCTGCAGTAGTACTTTGCACATAGTAAGTACTCAGTAAGTGTTATGTTATCATAGAGTTCAGTTCTTAGACCTGCAGCATTTCAGAGTTTGAGACAACCTTAGAGATCATCTAGTCTAATTCTCTCTTATTACAGAATGAGAAACTGAGGCTCAGATAGTTGACTCCAAGAGCTAGTGAACACACAGGTTCCTGATTCCTCCAACAGTCCTGCATCCTGGCATCTCTACTCGTTGCCAGGGAGACAGGATACCTACAAAGTGCTGCCCAACTGTATTAGGCCACTAAGGTTAATTCTCCTTTAAAGATGATGCAGGGCTTGGGCAGCCCTGTTCCCCTGCCCTGGCCACCCCACCACCCTGCACACTCCACTCAAGCTGCTGGCTGCTGCTTGGAGTTTCTCCCAGCCAGAGGGAGTCTGAGAACAGTAGAGAAGCCCACATCCATTTGT
>NW_007783753.1:0-260 GCF_000696425.1 Galeopterus variegatus
TAGAGGCCAGTCATTAGCAGAAACAACTGAACTGCCAATAGTGAGCACCAACTTGCTAGCTATGTGAATGAATCATCTTGGAAGTCATCCTGCAATCCTCAGTTGAGCTTCCCAGCTCCTGCTATGCAGAGCAGAGGTAAGCTTTGCACAATGATCCCTGTCAAAAGTGAAGCTATGTAAGCTAAGTAAAGCATTGCTGCTATGTCACTATGTTTTGTAGCAATTTGTTGTTTAGCAATAAACAACTAAAACAAGAGTCA
>NW_007783753.1:2242-2844 GCF_000696425.1 Galeopterus variegatus
AGCTTCTGATGAGCTGTTTAGAAAATGTCTTTCCAGAAAAAGAAGAAGGAGACAATTATCTTTTGACTCCATCCTCCATTGATCAAGGGTAGCTCCATGATGTATAAACTCTTAACACTTCTAGGTACCTTTGTGCCTAAGCACCAAATGTTTTCTGTAAAGCTTCCTGTCGCTGCATCAGAGGAGTCCTAGGAAAGAGAGAAGTATTTTATGTGTGCAGTTGAGATAATTACTCTCCAAGTACTCCTGTGCAAAGTTGGATTTCATGGTGGTAGCTGGGATTTAAGGTAGACTGAGAGTATATGAGGTAGGGTACCAGAGATATCCAATATAATTTCCATGAGGAAAACAGAAAGAGAAGAAAAGTCTGTTGATATGTTAGGGGTCCCTTTCACAACTTTAATTTTTAAAGGCCAATATACAAAAGATGGAAGTACTACAGCCTATTAGTAATAAGTCATAGAATACTATAAGAATAGGGTCTGGCATGCTAAAGATGAAAATTCTTTGAGAATTTTATTTATTTATTTATTTTTAAATTTTTATTGAATCATAATTGATTATACATATTTTAGGGGTTCAACATTGAGATATGTTGATCA
>NW_007783754.1:0-2844 GCF_000696425.1 Galeopterus variegatus
AAAAAACTATCAACCAAGAATTCTATATATGGCAAAATTATCCTTCAAAATTGAGGGAGAAGTTCAAACATTCTCAGATAAACAAAAGCTGAGGAAGTTTGTTTTGCTACCACTAGACTTGCACTGCAAGAAATGCTAAGAACACTAATTCTTGGAATGCAGTTCTGAGGAAGCCCACGCAGCCACATAGAGAGGTCCACACGGAAGAGAACCAAGACCACTGACAGCACCAGCTGAGCTCCCTGTCAGTGGCCAGCTCCACCTGCCAGTCATGTGAGTGATGACTTTGGAGCAAATGAGACATCCCTGCCAAAATCTGCTCTAATCGTATAATCTTAAATAAATAAATGGCTGTTAATTTAAGCAACAAATATATCAGGTGGTTTATTACACTTTGATAGAAAATCAAAACATACATGTTTAACATGCTATATATGTATGTGTGTGTATAGGGGTTACATATATTAAATGCATATAAAATATGTACATTGTAAATATACACACACCAGAGTACTTCAAAAAGTTCATGGAAAGATTCACATTATCTTTTAATTCTATTTTTCTATGAATTTTTTGATATACCTATATTTGAATTCCAAAGCATCATAGTTTTTGATTATTCTTTTACTTCACCTTTGATACTTTCTGAAAGACCTTTCTTAGCTATTTACACAGTCATTTTAAAGATAAATGAAAGTAGAATCTTGTCTAAGATGCATTTTTTTTGACACTGCCATTGCTGTAGTTTGTATACATTAGCCCCTCCAAAACTTATCTTGAAATTATATTCCAATGTGGCAGTGTTGGGAGGTGGGGCCTTGTGGGGAGTGTTTGGGTCATGGGGGCAGATCCCTCATGAATAAATTAATGCCTTTCCTGGAGAACAAGTGAGGCCTTCCAGGAATGAATTAGTTCCCTTGAGAGCAAAGAGTTGAAAAGAGTCTGGGACTTCCTCTATCTTTCTCTTGCTTCTCTGTCACCATGTGATCATGTCGGCTCATCTTCCATTTTCCACCACGGGTGAAAGCAACCTGAGGTCCTCACCAAATGGCCGAGTGCAGTTGTCTAATTATGAACTTTCCATCCTACAAAATTGCGAGACAAATAAACCTCTTTTCTTTACACATTACCCAGTCTCTGGTATTTTGTTATTGCAACACAAAAATAGGCTAATGCAGTCATCTCAACCTCTTCCAAGTTGGAAGGCTAGGCTTAGTGCTTCCGCAGAATCTATTAGAATGAAGCTATTGATATGTTATCCACTTTCATTATATATTTTTATCACCAAGTCTCCCTATTTCTTGCATATGTCTAAACAAATAGGTATTGCCAAAAATAAAGTCAGATCAATTTAGAAAAAGTTAAAAATTTATTGTGCATATAAAAGAACAGTTTTATAACCAGGACACCTTGAAATGAAAGTAGTAGGAATCTTCACTCACAGCATTTACAGTACAATGTATAAATCATACAGGAGGAAGTATTTTGACTTTTTTTGTGATTGGCTGTTATACATTATATTCTTTATAGGGCAAGTAAAGCTGTTTAAGCTGATTTGTCTATAGCTGATTGGTTTAATTTCATTGAGCCATGCTCACAAGGTCACAGAGTTTATGTCTTCTGTTTAGTTTATGATTAGAGGTTGCTTTAGGGGAAATCGGGATGATTTAAGTTTTGTTTATGTTGCCACTGGTGATTGGTCTACGGGTATAGCTGACCTGTGGCTCCCAGTACTATTTTTCTTTAACTGCATTTATTAAATATTAGAATAACTAAACTTTCTTGTCATGTTAGCTACCTATATTGTAGACAAATGATCTTTGTAGTAAAGTAAAAATTAGGGAGAAGATAACAAAGAAGAAATAGAAATCTAAATGTAATGCACATATTTATATATAGTTAATCCTTATATGAAGCAAGTGTTAGTAGTCTTCCCATTTTAGAAATGAAGAAATTGAGGTTCAAAGAGTTAACAGAGATAACTGAGATTCCAACTCAAGCACAAGTGACATCAGAGTTCTTACTACTTCACTGTCGTGTCATATGTACCCAACCCATATAATTTTGTAAAATATTAAATAAAAGAATATAGAATCAGAAGATGCTACTCAGTGAGTATGTTATGGAAAGTTGAACAAAGCATAATGCTTATGCCAATATTTCATAGAGTAGTGCTACAAAAAGTGTGGTTTGGAAAAGCGTTATCATCACCCAGTGCTTATTAAAAATTCAAATTCATTTTACTTACTCCCAAACTACTAAACCAAATCTCTGCAGTTGGAGTCCAACAATCTGTGTTTTAACAAGCCATAGAAGTGATGCTAATGAATTCTCAATTTGAAAACCAATGCCTTACAATCTTTGAAAGTAGGAGCATCCATTTAGTATGACTTACTCTTTTCACAGATTAAAAAACTGAGGATAAGTATATCTATCTTTTGATATTTTTAAAATTAACAAGTGGCAGAGAAAAAATCAGGATATCCCCATTAAGCAGGCAACTCAGTGAGATTTTCACTTGTAGCATATGTCAAATTTTTACTGTCGATAGCATAAAAATTTTTTTTCAAACAAAAGAATCAATAGTGTATATACACATATGAAATTATCAAAGTACACTGCAATGACAATTGCTTTTGGAAGGACATGTTCAGAGAATTGCATCTCACTCAGCAGGCTACTAAATCCAACTGGACTAGGGTAAGGACCAGTGAGGTTCACAGAAGAAAAACACTGGGGATATATTGAACCAGCATGAATTGATGAGGCATGATTATGGAGTACTGAGATATAATCATAACATGAAGAAGAGACTGAAGTATCAAAATCAGAAATGTAAGCAAG
>NW_007783755.1:0-397 GCF_000696425.1 Galeopterus variegatus
CATGATCAATGCTAAAAACTTTTTACCATAGGTCACTGTCAAAAACCAAAAAGGCATTTGAAAGCCACGAAGGTAAGAAACTGTGACAGGAAGTTTTCAGACTTGGTGGCAAACAGCCCTGGCATTGAACACCCCTCTGAACAGTGAAGGGCGCCGGGGTGGTCTTTCTTCCCTCGGGGACGCTGAGTAGACTGTGTTGTAGGCGTGCGCTTTGACTGCAACCCATCACGTGAGGTCAGGTGTGTAGAATTTTCCACTGGTGCTGTCATGTTGGCACTTGAAAAGTTTTGGATTCTGGAGCATTTTGGATTTTGGATTTTCAGATTAGGGATGCTTAACCTTAGTTCCAGGCACAGAAAATATCTTCTTTCCCATAAAGAGAAGTCTCAGGAACAAG
>NW_007783755.1:2380-2844 GCF_000696425.1 Galeopterus variegatus
CGAGGTGTGGGTCCCTCCCCTGTCCCCTGGTCCGCATGCCTGCTGGACGCGTTCGCTTACATCGACCGCTGGAGCTCACAGGAGCCCTTCAGAGGTCTTCTTCCCTTTACAAGTAGGGAAACTGAGGCCCGAAGAACTAGGAGTCCTGGGTTTAGTCTCAGCTGAGAGGCCTCAGGCAAACCACTCTCCTGTCCCTAAAGAGGAAGGGGGTAGGACTAAGGGGAAAGGAAGGACCCTCAGGGACCTGGGAGGTGGAAGTTAACCCATTTTGGGTGTGAAAAACTGAGGTTTAATATTTGGCCAAAGCCACCCTGCTCAGAGATGGTATTCAACCAGGGTCGTTTGCCACCAAATGTGCCAACTTCCTGTTACAGTTTCTTTCCTACCTCCTAGACTTTCAAAGACCTTTTTGGTTTTTGACAGGGACCTACAGGAAGAGTTGTGTGTCACATCCCTACCCTATG
>NW_007783756.1:0-400 GCF_000696425.1 Galeopterus variegatus
AGTTTTCTTCATGTATAGTATTTATTAAAATTTTTCTTGTAATTGGCTACAGACTATAAGGCACTTTCTTATTCACTCTCAAATCCATTTACATTCACTACATTAGAATAAACACATATAAAATATGTTACTTTATGAAAAAGAGAGTAACATTCAAGTTTAGTCTATTTTTGCATTAAAATAACGTTTTTTTGCTGCAGGTGAAAATTGAAATGCAATGACTGGTTGGGTCAAAGACTGAAAAATAAGTCCTATCCTAATTAGAGGACGAAGGAAGTGTTTGACCCAATTCTTGGTCACCCTGTATTCTCATTGACTTACCCCAGGTAGAATCCAAGAAGCATGGAGAATGTTGCTGGCAAGGTTTCTATAGTCTTGAAGTAATACATACCACTAAAAA
>NW_007783756.1:2474-2844 GCF_000696425.1 Galeopterus variegatus
TTTTGATCATCTTGTTATGTTGGGATTATGCATGACATTATTATTTCTAACTTTTTCCCCCTTTTTTTTTCTAAAATGCCTGTGTATTAGTTTTATAACCAGGAAAATAAGCTAATTAGAAAATATCTGTGCAGGCATTATAGCTGTGTATATTTCAAAATAACTATTGAAATATGATGAAATTAATTCCATTTATGAGCCTATAAAAACATTTTAAACTTTCTAATATATTTTTAGAAAAAATATCAGTCATGATCTAAAAAGGTCCTTCTAAGGCCCAGCTACTAACTGTGGTATTGAGTAGAAGAGCACAAAAAGAAAAGAACAAAAGAGAGTTAGTGCATGAATTTTTGAGACACATTTTAGTGGC
>NW_007783757.1:0-239 GCF_000696425.1 Galeopterus variegatus
GTCAGGAGTAGCTAATGTTTCAAAGACCCTGGAGAAGTAGATTTTTAGGTTTCCATACCCTATATGAGCATGTTTACGAGTTACTTTCCCAGTGAAGACTTCTTATGTGCAACATTACAGATTTGTTCACGTTCTTTCCTTGATCCTGTCATGCTATGAACAGGTTTCTCTTCACATAGTTCATTCTGAGTACCTCTGGCTTTCACATTAGATCCTGAGCTCCTCCACGTCAAAGGCAG
>NW_007783757.1:2505-2844 GCF_000696425.1 Galeopterus variegatus
TTTTATGCAGACTATATTATGTGAAAAACTAATAACTTATTTATTTAAGTATAAGAAATTGGAAAAGGTGTAATATTAAATTCTTATAGTACCTGTCATTCACTAGTATAGGTTTTCAAACATGAGTCACAGAATTCAACTTCACTTGTTCAAACACTCAGGTTTGGTTTCAGTTGCCTAAACCTGAATTTCTCCAATTGGTGGCATTTCTTACAATTGTTTTCTAAATCCCTGGTTGGCTTAATTAAGCTCCGAATTGAAGCTTGAGAACAACCAATATCCACACAAAGCTTTTTAAAACAAAACAAATTGTGCCTGAATGAACATTTATGCGAAAAT
>NW_007783758.1:0-676 GCF_000696425.1 Galeopterus variegatus
TTAAGGTAAGGAAGCACCTAGCCCCATGCCTGGCACAGAGCGAGGGCTCAACACACACTGGATATTGCTATAAATATTGTTATTATTGCTAAACCCAGAACTGCTGATATGCAGTGTGGTCCGCTAGTTCATGGGGAGGCCTTTACTCTGCCTTGACGAGTTGCAAACAGCAAACAGCAGAGGCACGGGCAGCTCTGCTCCAGCCTTGCCCTCTGGCCTGGAGCTAAATGGCAGAGGCCTCTGAGGACTAGGCCACTGGAAGACAGAGCTTTAATAGGAGGGGAGCAGCATGTGTCACTGCCTGTCCTCACCCAGCACCTAGCGGAGCTGGGCTCTAGACTACCCTTACCGAATGAATGAATGAATGATGACGTGTGCCTGTTGTGGATTTACCCTCAAGGGCTCCCCTCTATGGCAAAAGAGCATGAGTTGTAAAGCCAGCTGGCCTCAGTTTCTTCATCTGCAAAAGGGGTAATACTTACCCCTTGGGACTCAATGAGAGTATGTGTACAGAGCATTTGGGACACAGCAGGCAGTCCCCAAAGAGAAGATGCTCTGAGACTCATCCTACCTCCACCTGCACTGATGAGCTCCTGCTGTGAGGCCATCTCTCCCTCCATCGTGTTCCTCAGACCCCTCTTGGACAGGCAGGAGAAGCATTACACCTCCCGTTGAG
>NW_007783758.1:2468-2844 GCF_000696425.1 Galeopterus variegatus
GTTCCCCAAGGTCCTCTCTGTTTTCCACTGTGAGTTCACTTCCAGTGGTGGTGCTGGTGGGGCTCTGCCTGCATCTGCTTGGGTTCCCTTCTCCTTTTTTTAGGTGCCCACCTGCCAGCCTCTCTGTGCTTTGCTTCCCGTGGGTCTCTCAAACAATCTTCTTCAGGAGGCCACCTTCAAAGAGCCACGGGAGCCACGTTGCCTAGGCAGAGGGCTGCAAGTCCCCCTGGAGTGGTCTGTAGCCAACACTGACTGGAGCAGGGGTAAGCAAGCCCACTCCCTGCCTTGAGGCAGGACAAACTCCCAGATATAACGCCCCCCGAGCTCACCATGGCACTGATCCCCAGCTGGGGTGGGGACGTCACCTGCAACTGCA
>NW_007783759.1:0-522 GCF_000696425.1 Galeopterus variegatus
ACCCTCGGCGGGAGCGCCACCGCGCTCCCAAGCGGTGCACTGTAGCAGTGCGCCACCGGGCCGGCCCTAAATGTTATTTTTTTAAACTGTGGGAGATTATACTGTGGTATATGAAAATATTATAAATGAATGCTAGATTGATTCTAACAAGTGTACATATTTTTGTAATATAACACATACCTTTTCCCCAGTGGAAAACTATCATAAATGTTGGCTGGGCTCATAGATGCATGTTTACACCATAAAGTATCAGAATTATAGTGACTTGAAGATTCTTGGTCTTGAACAAAATGGTCATAATAATACAGAACAGAGTAGGAAGTAAAGATCAAAGTTGAACCTCTCTTCACTGTGCAGAGTTAGCTATGGATAAACTTTTAAATAGGTGAACTTTGCCCCTAGCATTCTCAAGCAGCTCTCCCTTGGAGCTTCTGGGGCCCCTCTTGCCCAGGGGCACTTATTATACCCAAAGGCATTGGTGCTTCTTTTTTTTTTTTTTTTTTTTTTTTTTTTTTTTTTTCC
>NW_007783759.1:1419-2844 GCF_000696425.1 Galeopterus variegatus
CTCCCGCGCCTCACTCAGCCAGTGAGCGGGAACCGGTCTGTATGTGGGATCCGAACCCTCGGGCGGGAGCGCCGCCCAAGCGGCGCACTTATCCAGTGCGCCACCGGGCCGGCCCTTTTTTTTTTTTTTTTTGGGCATTGGTGCTTCTGGAAGCACAGGCTAAGCTGGAATTCTTAACTGGTGTCCAAGGGACTGGAACTGATATTTTTACTTCAATTGGTAAATAAAATATTAAATTAATCTTATGATAAAAAACTAGGTCCTTTGTCTATATCAACATTTCTCAACCAAGACGTTTGGGGTCTGATAATTCTATTCTGCGGAACACTGTCCTGTGTATCATGGGATGTTTAGCAGCATCTCTGGCCTCTACCCACTAGGTGCCAGTAGCACACCTCAAACTGTGACCACACAAAATGTCTCCAGACACTGCCATATATCCCCTGGGAGGCAAAATAGTCCTGGGTTGATAACCCCTGTTTTACATTAAAACAGTGTATCGAGGCCTTTTTGTCCACTGTATTTTAGGGTATTTGGATTGTTGTGGAAAGACAAATGGGTGTTTTCTTTTAAGACGCTATCATTTTAGCCAATTATGTAGAGACTGTCCTAAACACAGTGGATGTAATGTCTTAAACCTGCTCAGCCCACTTGCCTCCCAGGCCAAAGCAGTCTTGAGTGATTCTTGCCAGTCCATTGTAAAGCGCTTGTCTTCACAGACAGACTCAGCCTCCCAGAGGTCTAGGGCCTGACTTCTGCATAGATTCTACTGCACACACTGTAGTGGGAGTCACAACACCTCTGGTGTCCAGGTCTAATCCACCAGAACCATGCAGGGGCTGGGTTCTGCAGAGGCTGCCCACAGGGCCGAGTAAGTGCAAGACAGTCAAAGCCCTTTGGGGTAAGTTTGGACCAGAGAGAGACAAAAGATGGGTGAAGCCAAGAAATGAATTGATCCAGATCCAGACCTGTTCCAAGATGTAGTTGTTTCATACAACCTCTCGGGAGACAATGCATGGGACCAAGCTTGCAGCTACGTTTTCTTGTAAAACTGTGGCCAGTCCAGCACACCTTCCCTTTGCCTTCCATTCTTCATTCCTCATCTTCCTTTTGCCCCCACTCTCGCTTACCAGGATTGCACACCCCCAAAAAAATCAACAGCGAAGAATTGCTTGAAGCTTCATGTTCTAAAGACTAAGACACTAAGACAGAAACTAGAAAAAATGGAAAGAGAAGAATAAGGAGAAGAAGAAACAGAAAGAAAAGGGAGTTATCACAGCAAAGTAGTAAAATTTAATTAAACATACATTTTTCAGTCAAGAGAAAGTAATGTCAACACTCTCTGCAGTTCCTATTAAATTAGAGATATAGGAATAACTCATATTCCTTCTAATGAATAGTGACACGTAACCTAAGAACAGAAGC
>NW_007783760.1:0-518 GCF_000696425.1 Galeopterus variegatus
CTCTGCTGTCTTGATGCTATCACTCTCCTAGGCTTCAACTTCTCTGTTATAAAGTGGCAAACTGAGGATGAAGGAAAGGGGCAAGACTCTGTTAGTTAATTGTCAGCTGTTATAATCCTCTTTGGGATCATTGATTCTTCCCCAGATAACAGTGCTCGTAGCTGACGCCCTTGATGTGCCAGGTGCCCCACTGCTGGCCCTCTAGAGGGCACACATATGCACTCTCCAGAAGTCCTTGACAGACATCCCTCCTGCAGAAGTTTCTGTCCTAGGAGATGCAACTGTGCTTGCTGTTCTTCCACCCTCCTCAACTCGACCCCAGTTGATATACCCATATCCCTCATTGCTGTGGTCACCGGTCTGACAGGCCACCCTTAGGACAAGAGCAAGGCAACTCTAGTCTAGATGCCTTCTGCTCTGTCACTTAGCCCATAAAACAAAAAACCCAAATCTTGACCCTTTCCAGACCAAACAGTGGGAGCACAGGCTACCTGTACCCTCTTTCCTTCCATTCACTT
>NW_007783760.1:2183-2844 GCF_000696425.1 Galeopterus variegatus
GAGTGGCATAATAGAAAGAATACAAGAACTGAAGCCATAGGAGGGGATATGAAAGCCCTACAGTTTACCAGTTTTGTGAACTTGAGCAAGCCAATTGACTGATTTTCCTCATTGGCAAAATGGTATGAACAATACAAAAGTTAACACCAATATTTAATGAGATAACAAAATAATGCACCCAATAATGTGGCAAGGGCCACCACATAGGGGTATGCAGTCTAATACACAAAAATGTCCAGCCAAGGAAGTGAGCAGGTGCTAAAAACCCATTCAAGTTCGGCAGTTAAGGCCATTGGTCCAGCAAGGAGTTAACAATGGACCACAGATGGAGACCGCTCCTCATATAAACCTACCAAGACTTGCACCCAAGGGACTCCATCTGCCCATAGTTGGCACCCCTTTCTAATTTCCACAGTGCCTGTGGTGCTCCAGTAGCCACTTTAATAAATGAAAATGTGGGAGAAAGTTTCTTACTGCTGGGGTGCAGCTTAGGCTAATCTTCCTATAAGTGGTAGCTCCTAATAAATCCAGAAAGAATGAACTGGCATAACTTAAGGACCATCTGGCAACTAGACCACTGTTTCTCAAATTATGTCATTGTGCCATTAGAAAACATGACTTGGATTTTGTAACTATGATGCTAAAATCATAACCAACTAAA
>NW_007783761.1:0-2844 GCF_000696425.1 Galeopterus variegatus
AAGGGAGACCCAAAATCCCCTTAGCCTCACAGTGGACCTTTCTGCTTAGCAATAACCAAGGGAAATTCAAAGGCAAAATTAGCTTGAGTGTTGCTGGCTCAAATAATTTTTTCTTAGTGGAGTAGTCACTAAGAAAAAACATGGTAATTTAGCAATTGACAATCACTTTTCCAATAATAACTAAAACAATAATTCATAGTTAGAAGAGGTCTAAGAAAGGATTGGTTTAAACCAGATGCAAAACATTTACCCCCTACCTTCACCTTTACTTCTTTTATTCCCACGGACTAATTTGAAATATTTCTCATTTCTTTTTCTCCTGCAAAAGAATGAAAAGGGCCATTTTGCTCTTAAGTAAAAATAAGTATAATTGCCTTCCAGCAGGCTTACCAGCAGTTCGGTCTGGACTTACCTCAAAGGCCAATTAATAGGCAATCACCATCATTTCCAAATGTCGTGTGCCTGTGAGTGCCTGTGATTTGATATGGAGTTGATGCGAGAGGGGCCAGTTCAAGGCTGAGCCTCGGGCTTACCAGCAGTTCAGTCTGGACTTACCTCAAAGGCCAATTAATAGGCAATCACCATCATTTCCAAATGTTGTGTGCTTGTGAGTGCCTGTGATTTGATATGGAGTTGATGCGAGAGGGGCCAGTTCAAGGCTGAGCCTCTCCTTTCCACGAGAAACATGATGCCCACCTGGGGGACTCCAGAGAAGCAGGGGGCAGGTTCCTTGTTAGCCCACTGCATCCTCATCCCTTTGATGGAGACTTGAGAGGTGCGGCAGCCCAAGATTTGAAGGTGACTGTAATTCAGCTCCTGCTGCCAGTGCCCTGAGCTTCCCAAGGTGAGCCTCAGGGTGAAGGGCTCTTTCGTGGGTGGTGCAGCTCTGAGATAGCAAGTGAATGTGCGGAAGGTGTTGATGCCGCTTCTAATTTCTAAGACGACTCTCAGGCACTGAAGGCACAGTATCCTGGGAATTTATTCTCCCCATTAATGGAAATAACTGGAGAGAACCACTTTCAGCTGTCCGTGCTCATGGCCCCTTCCGTTTTGTACTGCCTACACCCAATTAACTAATCATTTTTACATCAGGAGCAACTTAACTTTAAAAGAGGACAAGCTCTGTGCAGAAAAAGGGGAGGAAGCAAGTCTTCTGGGTTTCTCTGATGTTCTAGTGAGAGAAGCTGAGAGCAGGAGCTGGCCTATAGGATGTCTGGCCCAACTCTCTCACTTACAGTTCCACCTTCTTCAGGGGAGACACTGGGGTGGGGGTGGGGGGTCCTGAGGGGAGGGACTGGTGCTGCATCTTGCCAGGGCAGAGATGTGGGGATGGAGAGGAGGGGACAGAAGGGACAGAGTGAAGTTCCTGTCTGTCTTTCCAGTATGCACTGTATTGGTGTCTATTGAGTGGCACCATGGAAAGGGTAACAAAAAGGAGAAGGACGGCCCCTTGATTTTCCATGATGCCAGGTCCTTTTGAAGCCTGGTAACTGAACTAAGAGATCACAGACCAAGGAGAGGACTTGGGTGTAACCTCTTTGTTTTCCTTCTAAGTCCCTGTGGTTGCTATCAGCAGGGACCTTCAAAGCAGGTGGTTTTTGTCCCCACCAGGAGTTACAGATGCAATACCTGTAACTCCATTATTTGGAGTCTGAGGCAGAATATAATAGTTCTGGGAGCAGCGGTACCTTTAA
The DNA here is from genome assembly GCF_000696425.1 of Galeopterus variegatus. NCBI lineage: Eukaryota > Metazoa > Chordata > Mammalia > Dermoptera > Cynocephalidae > Galeopterus > Galeopterus variegatus. Next base: position 1,695 of record NW_007783761.1, read on the forward strand.
CCAGGATCTTTGTGGATCAAGGTGCTGTGGCATGGGACTCAGGACAGGTGCCAGGAGGGAGAGACAGAAAAGACTCAGACAAGGAGATCTAGAGTACACACGTGTTGTAAAGTAAGAGTAGGTGTTCTAGAGGAAAATAGAGCAAGGGGACAGGGAGGGGAGGGGTGGGGTATTACTTTGTATTCCATGGTCGGGGAAGGCCTTTTTGAAAAGGTGACATTTGAGAAAGACAAGGAAGTGAGAAGGTGGCTATGCAGATACCTGGGGAGAAGCATCCCAGGCAGGAGGCAGGGACATACTCGGCTTGTTTGCGGAACAACAGGAAGGTCAATGTGGTTGAGATAGAGGGTGGGAGGGGGAGTGTTGTGGGAAAGATGGTTAGAAAGTCAGGGGCCCTGTGACTGCTATAAAAAATTGGCTTCTGTTGTGACTGCTAAAGGAAGGACTAAGTGACACAATCACTCTGGTGGTTGTGGTGAGTGGACCTCAGGGCACCCAGGAGAAGCATGCAGTTGGGTGAGTAGGTTCCTGCATCAATCCGGGCTACAGATAATACACACTTGGACCAGGATAGCACTGGGGGAGATGGGGGTGGATTCCAGACAATTTTGAAGGCTGATCCAACAGGAATTGCAGATAGAGTAGATATGGGGTGTTAGAGAAAGTGAGTCATATAGGATGACTGCGACATTTTTGGTAGAACAGAAATGCTTCTGACTAAAATGGAGAAGACTGCAGGAGGAACAGGTAAGGGAGGGCAGCGAACACTGGGTTTTGGTTTGGATGCCATTAGACACTGAGATGGAGAAGTCCAACTGCTAGTTAGGTACACACATTTGGAGTTCAGAGGAGAGGTCGAGCTGGGGATACACGTCTAACAGATAATAGCATTATAAGTGGTATTTACAGTGGTGAGACTGGAGGTAACCGCTTGGGGGTGGGTATGGATTAAAAGAGAAGCCTGAGGACAGAGCTCTGGGAGCTGGGGAGGACAGCCGGGAGGTGGAGGGGAACAGGAGAGAGTGCTTTCCTGGAAGCAGGCAAAGAAAGTATCCTAAGAAGGAGGGAGAAACTGTTTCAAATTCAGCTGAAAGGTCAGGGAAGAGGAGGGCCTTGAACTGATTACTGGCTTCAGCAGTACGGAGGTCAC
>NW_007783762.1:0-516 GCF_000696425.1 Galeopterus variegatus
ATAGATCAGTAGTTTGCCCAAAGTTCACACTTTGAGAAATATTAACAACAATGTAGTTATTGTTTTAGATACTGTGATGCTGTTATACTCTGCACTTAGTGAAGCAAAATTTTGTAGAAAAAAAATTCATTTGATTCATTACTTTCCACTGTTTTCCCATTCATAATTCTTAGATTTTCAGAATTAAAGCTATGCTTTACTGTTATTTGGGGGACAAAATAAGATGCAATTTTAAAAAATGAGTTTCTTCCCTGCCACTGAAAGTACTGACCTGCCAACATTCAGACTCTGAGGCAGCAGCACTGAACTGGTAGCCTCCATGTGATCCAGGCCAGGAGAGTCCCTTTCCCATGAGGGCCAACCCAATGACCCGCAGGCCCCAAGGCAGCAACAGGCAGCTGAGTGTCAACAAAACTCCCAGATATTGCTGCAGACACCAGGGTGGAACAAGTAGACTGTGATAGCCTCTACCACAATGACTAAACACCAACACAGCTATATTAGAAATATGAAAAA
>NW_007783762.1:2427-2844 GCF_000696425.1 Galeopterus variegatus
TCTCATAAGAAATTCTCAAGGGAGTACTGGGTCTGGTACCTGAAAAACAACCATCACTACCGTGAATACACGAGAAAGAACAAAACCCACCAGTAAAATAAAAATGCTAACAATAAAGAGGAAAAAAGTTTATCTACCATCCCAAGAAACCAACGAACACAGAAGACAAACATTAAATCAGAAAAAAAAGGAACAAAGATATTGAAAACTTCCAAACAAAACTTAATAAAAAGCTGGGAGTAAATCAACACCTTTCAGTAATAACTCTTTATGTACAAGGATTAATTCATCCACTCAGAAGACATAGACTGACTGACTGGATTAACAAGAGGACCCAACAATATGCTGCCTTCCACATACTCACCTCACCTGTAGAGACACACCTTGACTAAGAGTGAAAGGATGGAAAAAGTTATA
>NW_007783763.1:0-1324 GCF_000696425.1 Galeopterus variegatus
TCCGATCTGTGAAATGAATAAAAGTGTATGTTATATTGTTTAGGTGGATTACAGATTTTATCAATAAGAAATGTCTCTCTCCTGTCCAGTTCAGTTACTTTTGGCCTTGAATTTTATATTTGATATTAATATTGCCACTTCTAGTTTTTGTGATTTACATGTGCCTATTATATCTTTCCACACCCTGCTTGTTCCACCTTTCTCTGTTATTTTTAGGTATGTTTCTTATGAAAAAAAATAATAAGATTTCTAATGTAATCTGAGTTTCTCAACATTTTAATAGTGTAATTTTAGTCTGCAAATATTACTGTAATTACTAAAGTAATGAGTTATACTCCATTTTATATTATAGTTTTGATTTGCTTTCTTTTATTTTTTGTTTTTCTTTTTTTGAATGATTGACTTTTCTTTGTTCTATTTCTCTACTCAGCGCTTTGGAAGCCTGCTATTATTATTCCCCCTTTTCTAATGGTTATTCTTAATCACTTCTCAGCCTTTTGGTTAAGATCGAGTCTAATGGTTACTCTTACATTTTTAGCACCAAAAATAGAAACATATTTTCTATGTATGTCTGTAATTAGTGAATGTCTTCAACATTCTTCACACATTCCTAACATCATTTCTTCCTCGGTTCACTCTGTGTCTACCTCACCCTTTCACACTTTCATCCTTTCCCCTCCCCACCTCTCACATTAAGATCAGATGGCACCATATTACCAGGTTTCTGTTTGTTTGTTTCTACATTATGTACCAAACCTTGTTTAGGATTAGCTATGCAGGGCCGGCCTGTGGCTCACTCGGTAGAGTGCGGTGCTGATAACACCAAGGCCACAGGTTCGGATCCTATATAGGGATGGCCGGTTTGCTCACTGGCTGAGCGTGGTGCTGACAACACCAAGCCAAGGGTTGAGATCCCCTTACCGGTCATCTTTTGGATTCCAAGACGGCGACGGGTCTGGAGCAGCCGTGCCAGGAGACAGCGCGATCCTGAGAAGTGTGTGCTGTGATACCAGAGTACTAATTGCATTTCCAAGAGCAACAAAAAACGAATAATTCTTTCAACAATGATCCTACAATGACAAACAAACAACAACATGTTCGAGGTTTTAGGGCCGACACAAAAGAAGACTCCTGAGAATGCCCAAGCCCTGCTGCGGGTATGAGCAAGCAGCCCAGACAACAAAGGCCAAGTAAGCCAGCAGAGACGGCACAGAAACGGAGTGGAACGCGCCGGACTGGCCCAACTCTGCGAGCTCTGTGAGTCACCCCCAGCCCAGCCCCACTTGCGGGGCGGAGCTCGACTGCTCCCCGCCTGCCTTGCTCC
>NW_007783763.1:2207-2843 GCF_000696425.1 Galeopterus variegatus
GGGGTGAGGGCGTTCCGGCCGTCTCTGCTTGTCGCGGCTCCGCTCTGAGACGTGGCATTTGCTTGCCTCGACGCGGGGCACCCCGGGGCCTGTGGACCAGCCTACAATCCCACTCTCCCCGCGGATCTCTGACAGGGCTGGTAGTGTGGGGAGCCCCCAGCCAGCGTCGGGAGGGCAGGGAAGAGGAACCCGCCCAGATCGTCTCTCCACCACACCCTGGGCATCGGCCCTAGGTAAACTCCCTGTTTCCGGGAGGCAGATTCCATCTCTGGGTGCCTCAATCTGGAAGAAGCCCTAACTGATTTCTGGTTGGGAGAGGGGAGCCCGGAGAGCTCTCGAGCTACATTGAAGCTACTAGTGAGCTCTCCTGGAGGGCGGGCCCGTGCTGGGGGGAGTCAAAGACAAACTGTGTGCTGAGAGACCCTCCCCCAAGGAGTTCACTCCCGGCAGTCGGAGAAACTGGAAACCTGCTGGGCAGGGCGGGGCAGGGCACAACATTGATGACTCAACTGAAAGACAAGGTTTGTAGAAGACATGCCTTAGCCCTGTCCGGAGCACACACAGTGGGGAGGGGACTGGCAAAAGGAGGCAGAGTCTCAGAAATAAATAAAGAAAGAAAGAACAATTACACACCCT
>NW_007783764.1:0-312 GCF_000696425.1 Galeopterus variegatus
TAACTTTAACTGGATGTTTTTTAAGAGGTGGCACTACAGAAAGAGCAACAGAGGGGAAAAAGGCACTTCTCCCAGCCCTGGGAGCAGCCTGAGTAGGGCAGGGGATAGGGGAGGGTACAAGGTGCGTTTGGAAGATGAATCCCGTCAGCATGTGTACGGAGTCCTTGCAGGGCTTGCCAGAAATGTAAGTGGTTGACTAAACTGGAACCACTTCATGGAACACAATTTTAAGGAATATTAACTTTATTGTAAAGCAGTAACAACAATAATTCCATGTATCAAGTACCTAATATGTAACTGATGCTGTGCTAG
>NW_007783764.1:2402-2843 GCF_000696425.1 Galeopterus variegatus
CAGCCTTCCTCCTCCCTGAAGCCTGCCTTGACTCTTCCAGCCTGGAAGACGCCTCCCTTCTCATACCCTGAGAGTCTGCTCTATACGATTTGGCACTTCATTCTCTACTGTCTTTTATTGCTTCTTAATCATTTTGAGTGTTTGTTTTACAGCTGACCCAGATTGCAAATGCTGTGAGGAGAGGATCTAAGCTTCCTCCTCTGTACCCTACAGTGCATTTCAGAGTGTCATCAAAGAGCAGAGACATACCCAGACTTACAGATAGTCCCTACTTCAAGACTCTTTCTGCTTTACCTTGTGTTTGCACACACAGTAAATGCTCAATAAATCTTGACTTGTTTCACTGTGGGTTTGGCTTTTTCACAGAAACAGCTCAGCGGCCAGGGCCTCTGCCAGCCCATGTTAAGCTTCTATGCAAATTGGAGAAAAGGTGCCCCTCCC
>NW_007783765.1:0-783 GCF_000696425.1 Galeopterus variegatus
GATGGCTATCTCCTCTCTCAGTCTTCACATGGTTTTCCCTCTCTCTGTGTATTTGTCCTAATCTCCTTTTCTTGTAAGGACACCAGTCATATTGTATTAGGATTCACCCTAAGGACCTCATTTTAGCTTACCTCTTGAAAGACCTTATCTCCAGATAGAGTCATATTCTGAACTACTGGGGTTAGGACTTCTACATAGGAATTTGGGCAAGACACAATTCAGCACAAACAAAACCCAAAAGAGTACATAGACAAATTATTAGTATTCTGAAAGCTTAGCAAATCTGCTGAATATGTTTTTTAAATGGAAATTACAATAATGATAAAAACATAAATTACCTGGAAGTCAAGCTAACAAAATATTTAAATGGCCATTATGTGGAAAACTCACAAGAAAGGGTTAATTTGTCCAAAACTGATGCTGTGGAATGGCTCCCGCAAAGCTTTATGGAAAACAAACTACATTAAGTTCTTCAAGTCATCACTTTGGTAGAGTGTAAAAGTTGCAGGTGAGGTCACTTGGCTTCCGCACCACAGGGAAAACTTAAAAGCATGCACCACAACTCCCTTAATCTCACCATGGGAGAGAATGTGTTCCACCAGCCATGAATGCTGATATGGCAAAACAGGGCATATGTCAGGTTTCTACATGTCGTATGAGTGTTGGAGACCGACCACAATCACATGAAGAGAGGGGCTTCCTTAGTCATGCATCTTAAACCTACTCAGTCAAAGGCAAGCTCCCCCTTCCAAAGTCTGAAATCTGACACAATTATATCCTGTT
>NW_007783766.1:0-2843 GCF_000696425.1 Galeopterus variegatus
AGTCAAACATCAGGGGTGATATTGTTAAGGCTTCTAGAATGCAAGGAAGCATCAATCCCCATGGCATGCACTAAACCAACAATGACATTCATTTTGGAGGGGTGATGAGCAAAGAGGAAGATAATCTTGCCCAAATTCTGAAATGGAGAAAAAAGCAAGAAAAGAATATCAGTTTAAGCATAATATTTTCTAACATAGGGAGAAATAAGATAACCAAAAACATAGTATATCTTGATCCATTCCCTAGATTCTTTTACATATGTTACATCATTTTTGAACAACATGGCAACCCTTTGCTGGACGTATTGTTGTGTATTGGTTTTGTGATTTTCGTTTATTTACTTACTCATTACAGATGAAATCCTAAATTTAAGAGATGTGAGGAATATTTCCAAAGTCACAGTCAGCACTGGGAAATTTAAATTGCTCTAACTCAAAATCCCCAATTTTTCCCACTACCAAGGCAGTATTGCATGGTGGTTAAGGACACAGTTTTAGTGGCAGGATTCCTGGGTGAAAATCCTGGTTTTACCTCTCATTTATTATTTGAATGTGAACAAGTCATTCATTCCCCTTAAAAATTACTTTTTTCTATATGTAACATGGGCATAATAAAAAAACCTATCTCATAAGGCAGTTATGATTAAAATTGTTAATATATGTAAAGTCCTGATAAGAGTTCCCAACACATAATATAAACTCAATAAATGACCACCGTTATTATAACAGTACAATAGTACGAATTGAACTATTTTTGTATGTGTGTACTGTATTCATTTAGCATGTTGTGATCTCTGAATCTTTTAAGTGAATTAAATAGTAATGTTTACTTCCCCTTGAGAGAGAAACCTTATTTACTTATTTATATTACATACTAAAATTTTTTGGAAGAAAGAGAAATAAATATGCTCATGAGATATTGGAAAATGTTCTGACTGGATAAGCAATAGACTGAATCATGCCCAGTTACCCAATTGGCCATGATCATCAAAACATTGGTTTTGTGATTTTCGTTTATTTACTTACTCATTACAGATGAAATCCTAAATTTAAGAGATGTGAGGAATATTTCCAAAGTCACAGTCAGCACTGGGAAATTTAAATTGCTCTAACTCAAAATCCCCAATTTTTCCCACTACCAAGGCAGTATTGCATGGTGGTTAAGGACACAGTTTTAGTGGCAGGATTCCTGGGTGAAAATCCTGGTTTTACCTCTCATTTATTATTTGAATGTGAACAAGTCATTCATTCCCCTTAAAAATTACTTTTTTCTATATGTAACATGGGCTATAATAAAAAAACCTATCTCATAAGGCAGTTATGATTAAAATTGTTAATATATGTAAAGTCCTGATAAGAGTTCCCAACACATAATATAAACTCAATAAATGACCACCGTTATTATAACAGTACAATAGTACGAATTGAACCATTTTTGTATGTGTGTACTGTATTCATTTAGCATGTTGTGATCTCTGAATCTTTTAAGTGAATTAAATAGTAATGTTTACTTCCCCTTGAGAGAGAAACCTTATTTACTTATTTATATTACATACTAAAATTTTTTGGAAGAAAGAGAAATAAATATGCTCATGAGATATTGGAAAATGTTCTGACTGGATAAGCAATAGACTGAATCATGCCCAGTTACCCAATTGGCCATGATCATCAAAACTATAATTGCTATCTTGACATTAATTGTTCTTTTTTATTTTTTTTGGTAGGAACATATGGAGTAACTGTTGACAGCACATTTTAATTGTCTGACAATTAAAATCTGAATGATCATAGTTCTTCAAGATGTCTACCCACTAATTACAAAAGTAATTGAAGAGGCATAATTTGCAAGTTTGTCAGTTTTAAGAGTTAGCTAGTATTCTGCTATTAGATACTGGAGCTTACAGAGACTCATTTTCTCTCAAAAATTATTAATGAGTGTTTTATCACCTGTTTCTTAGGAATGAATTTTAGGACACAAATCCTAAAAATGATTTCTCTTTATGAAGAAATCCCAAAGCACAGCTTCAGATTTTTCACTCAGAGAAACGTAAGCTCCTCGGGAAACATTTCCAAAAATGTACAAATTGCATCACTCACATTTGTCTATCTTTTCCTTTTCTTCTTTTACATAAAGCTTCCGTATTCTTCTTGACTATTCCAGAGAATTAAAATGGCAGGGGTAATATATTATATTTCTTACATTTTCCATTTAACCCTTGTAGTTCCTTATGAGGTTCTGAAAACATAGTTATTAAGAATCCATATTTGAAAACCTCCCCAAAGTACTGTCCTTTGGTTTTATCCCTTTGCTTTAACATTTTTCCCTTTGAAAAATCCTCATTTTGTCCATATTCTCTCTTTCTAAATCTAGCTCAATTCTCCTTTGAGTTTCTCAATTCTTCTCCAATTAGGTCAAAATATACATTTGTAATTCTTCATGCTCTCCTAAAAAAGCTCTTCAAAGTGAAGCAATGCATTAGGTACTTTATTCATGCATGCATGCATGCATTCATTTGTTCATTCACTGTTGCCAGGCTCTTTATTCCAAATTCTGAAAATACTTCAGCAAAGAAAAGAAAAATGGGTCTTGTCCACATGCTGTGAGGAAGACGTGAAAATATATAAACAAACAAGCTAGCTGAGCAAGTGATGTGATCTAAATAATAAGTCCTGGATATAAGAGGAAAGAAGAGGAATGGTGAGGATGGCTTCTTTGCAAGAGTGGTGCTCGAGCAGAGGGTAAAAGGATGAGAAGAGCCAATCCTGAGAATATCTGTATTTCAGGCAGTGGGAGCATCAAATGAAGAGCCCTTATGTAGAGACAAAAAGGTGTTTTTGAAAAA
>NW_007783767.1:0-281 GCF_000696425.1 Galeopterus variegatus
TCCTAAATAATTAATGGGTTAAAATAGTAATCACAAGGCAAATTAAAAAATATTTTGAAGTGAACCAAAACGAAAACACAGCATATCAAATGCAGTGAAATCAGTGCTCAGAAAGAAATTTATAGCTGTAAATGCCTACATGAATAAAAGATCTCAAATTAATAACCTAACCCTCCATTTTAAGAAACTGTCACCTCTCCCAGGGTGAGGGAGATGCAAAGGATTACTCACAGCCCATTTCTCCAGATCAGTGAGAGACCCAGAAGGAGTTAATCCCAGGC
>NW_007783767.1:2505-2843 GCF_000696425.1 Galeopterus variegatus
GACTGGTCAGAATTGCATGGGGTGCAGTTTGATGAAAAGATTCAGACCCTGGGGCCAGCCCGTGGCTCACTCAGGAGAGTGTGGTGCAGATAACACCAAGGCCATGGGTTTGGATCCCATATAGGGATGGCCAGTTAGCTCACTGGCTGAGCATGGTGCTGACAACACCTAGTCAAGGGTTAAGATCCCCTTACTGGTCATCTTTTAAAAAAAGAAAAAGAAAAGAAAAGATTTAGGCCCAGATCAGAGTTTCTACACAACCCAGGTGCACCCGGTTTCTGGAGAGCCAGAAGTACTGATAAGGTCAACCATTAAACCCAGAGCTGCACAAAAAGTCT
>NW_007783768.1:0-2843 GCF_000696425.1 Galeopterus variegatus
AAAATCATTGGTTATTAAGAAAATGCAGATCAAACCTACAATGAGATACTACTCCACACCTTATAGGATCACTCTAACAGTAAAGAAACAAACAAAAGCAGAAAATAACAAGTGTTGCTGAGGATGTGGAGAAGGTGGGCATGTAAAATGGTACAGCTGCTGTGGAAAACAGTTTGGCAGTTTCTTAAAAGGTTAAAACTAGGACTCTCATATGACACAGCGATTCTTTTCCTACATATATATGCAAAAGAATTGAAAGCAGAGACTTGAACAGATATTTGTACACTAATGTTTACAGCAGCATTATTCACAATAGACAAAAGGTAGAAACAACCCAAATGTCAATAAACAGATGAATGGATAAGCAAACTGTGGTATATCCATACTATAGAATATTATTCATCCGTTAAATGAAATTTTGATATATGCTATAACATGAATTGACTTTGAAAACATTATGCTAGTGAAATAAACCAGACACAGAAGTACAAATATTGTGTGATTCCGCTTACATGAAGTACCTAGAATAAGCAAGTAGAAAGTAGAAGAGAGGTTTCCAGGAAGGTAGAATAGGGAATTATTATTTAATGGGTATAGAGTTTTTGTTGGGGATGATGAAAAAGTTTTGGGTATAGATAGTGGTGATGGTTATACAACATCGTGAATACACTTAATGCCACCGAATTGTCCACTTATAGATGATTAAAGTGATAAATACTATGTTGTATATATTTTAGCACAATTTTAAAACTTACCTTTCAATGTGGGGAGGGGCCATGGCCAGAATGTGCTCTTGGCAGTGCCGTGACTGAGGACCTTAAAGTCCTAGAGCCTAGCTCACATCTTAGCCCTGCCATGAGCTGTGTGACCATGGATAAGGTGACGTCAGCAACTCTTGCTGACTGAGTTGGGGCGTCGGTGACAGAAAGGGAGAAGACAAAGGGGATTTCTAGGGGTGGGTGGTATTGCCATCCACTTTGATGAGGAAAGACTGGCAGAGGAAGGGGGATTAGTTGAGGCAGGAGTTAAAATTTTGGTTTGGGTCCCATTAAGTTGGAGATAATCATGAGAGATGTTGTGGGGAGGTGAAGATGGGAGTCTGGAGCTCACTACAGAGGTCTGGCTGGAGACATAAGCTGGGACACATGGGGCATGTAGATGGACCTTTGAGCCATGGGAATGCTTGATAGCACAAGGTAATGGATACCCAGCGCCAGCCCTGCAGAACAGCAGGAGCTGGAAAAGGCACAGACTGTGAGGAGGAGAGAAAACTGAGTGTGTGCATGGAAGCCAAGAGAGACTAGTGACCTTACTCCTGACCTCTAGCAACTTTTTGTCCGGTGTCCAGGGATCAATTCAGCTCCTGCTTCATTCTTGTCATGCGAGAGGGCAGCATCCAATGCATAATGCTTCTGGTCATAAACAGAATATTTTCCAACAACATACTTCATTGCCAGAACTTTTGCTAAATAGGATAGGACACATAAGGACTTTGCCAAATAAAAAGCAAATCTGCATTTAGTAAAGAGAGCCTTTATTCAAAAACATATTGCAGTGGGGAGAGGGACTATTGCAATAGGGGAGGTGGGCTATTGCAATAGGGAGAACTCTGTGACCATAGATCCGTGAGTGTCTCAGAGTTAGGCAAAAAGAGGTTCTCTTTTGCAGAGAGAAGTAAACAAAGCTAGAAAGAACCAGGTGTTGGGGAATGGGATGAATGGGTGGGTGGCATGACTACAGAGCAGATCTGAGAATGTTTTAACCTGAGGTCAGCTATTTTCAGGAGGGCTCCTAAAGGTGGGGCTGTATGCTGGCCTAGATGGAGGGTGAGCCAAAGTTTAGGGGCCTGGGAGAAGGAGAGAAAATTCACCAAAGTTTGATTAACTAGCACTTTGTTCTGGTTTTGACTCCATAGGCTACTTCAGCAGAGCATGGGGATCTGGAGGGCCTGTGTCTGGCCTTGTCATAGGGAAACAAAAGGACACCCAGGAGTCCTCTGGATGAGATATGCAGAGGGGCAGTTCTTTGCCATGAACTGATTTCCAGAACACAAAGAGTAGGGGGAGGATAAGCAGTTGAGCTTGTCATTTATGAGGCAAAAAATGGGAATTTGTTGGGTCCGTACCTAGCCTTGCCTAGATTAAATGAGGGGCATCTGTGAGTCTTGTCTAAGTGCTATGTCATACGGGAAAGGGTGGTTCTTTGCAGTAAGCCATTTTCCAAAAAGGTGCTGGGTGGTAGGGGGTGGAGGGGGGGAGAGTACAAAATTCCTTCAACCTTTACTGTTTTCCAGGAACAAAGGGCTCAGGGAAAATTCAACATCATCAGCATGCTCTGGGATGTGAATGAATTCCACCCCTCCAGTATGGTGACATCCTGGTCTTCTCACCCAGCATAGATATCCTGCCCAGGGATTAAGGAGTGCCCCTTGCTGTTGCCCAGGCTGTAACCCCTTCAAGTCCCCTTTCTTGAGTGTTTAAGACTTTTGACTCTTCCCTTGGAGTCCTAATGCCTGACTTACGGGGAGCCTGTCTTATCCTCGAGATACGCATCCAAGACAGTCTCATAACCTCTGCTTCCAAACCACCAGCACTGAAGACACAGTCCTGAGGGCAATGGACCCTCCCTTTGGAAATTTGCGCCCTATGGGCTGAATTCAGCTCACAGAAGTGTTTTGTTCCATGAAGTATTTTGCTTTGATTTTTAAAGTTGAATGAGATGCCAATATAAAAAAAATCAGAATATTAAATCTAAAAATCCAGATTTCCAACTTCTCTTGAAGTGAGAATTGCTCCAGCAAATTCTGGCCTGTATTTCTATTGTATGCCTCCTACACTATTTAG
>NW_007783769.1:0-2843 GCF_000696425.1 Galeopterus variegatus
CAACAAAACTAGTCTTCAAATACAAAAGAGAAAAAAGTCTTTCCCAGATAAATGAAAACTAAGAAAATTAATCAACACTAGACCTGCCTTACAAGAAATGCTAAAGGGAGCTCTTCAAGCCAAAAGAAGATGAAAGTGTAACAAGAACATTTGAAGACACAAAACTCACTAGTAAAGTAAGCACACATTCTCAGAATACTCCAATGTTGTAAGAGTAGTAAATAAACTACTTACATCTTTCTTATGAAGATGAAAGGACAAACCCAATGAGATAATAACAAATCCAACAACCATATAAGAGATAGGCAATATTAAAAGATCTGTCCTGAAACATAATGTCAAAAAGTGAGAGGGAATGATGTTAAGGCATACAGTTGGCTTTGTCTTTTCCTTTTCCTTAGCAATCAAAACTAAGTTGTTATTACTTTAAAATAATTATTATAACTGTACCATGGTTTTTGTAAGCTTCATGGTAACCATAACACAAAAGCTATCGTAGACATATGAAAAATAAATAGTGAAAAATCAGAATATACTACTAGATTAAACCACTTATTCACAAAGGAAGATAGTAAGACCAGAAAAAAGAAAAGAAGAATCTAAAAAACAACTGGGAAAAAAAAGTAACAGGATGACAGTAGCAAATCCCTATATATCAATAATAACTGTAAATGTAAATGCATTAAATACCCCAATTAAAAGATATATAGTGGCTGAATAAATTATAAAACAAGAACCAGCAATATATTGCTTACAAGAAACTCACCTATATGGACACACATCAACTAAAAGTGAAGGGTTGGAAAAAGTTATTTTGTGCAAATGGAAATAAAAGAAAAGCAAGAGTATCTATACTTATGTAAAATAAAATGGACTTCAAGCTGAAGATAGTTAAAAATAGATAAGGAGGATAATTATATAATGATAAAGAGATCAGTTCAACAAGAGGATATAACAATTCTAAATATATGCACTCCCAACTCCAGATCACCCAAATATATAAAGGAAATATTATTAGACCTAACAGAAGAAATAGGCTCTAACATAATGATAGTTGGGGACTTTAATGCCCATCTTTCAGCAAGAGGGAGATCATTTAGACAGAGAATTAACCAAGAAACATCAGAGTTATTCTCAACTCTAGACTAAATAGATCTAATGGGCATTTACAGGATACTTCAGCCAACAGCGTCACATTACATGGTTTGCTCAGCAGCATATAGAGCATTCTCTAGAATAGACCATATGTTAGGTCACAAAATACGTCTCAACAATTTTTTTTTTTTTTTTTGCTTTTTGTGACCAGTAAGGGGATCAGAACCCTTGGCTTGGTGTCGCCCACACTCCGCTCAGCCAGTGAGTGCACCGGCCATCCCTATATAGGATCTGAACCCACGGCAGGAGTGCCGCTGCACTCCCAGTGCCGCACTCTCTCGAGTGAGCCATGGGGTCGGACCTCAACAAATTTTTAAACTTTCAGATTATACCACCTATCTTATCTAACAACAACAGAATAAAACTAGAAATCAATAACATAAGGGACAACGGAAACTGTATAAATACGTGGAAATTAAACAACATTCTCTTAAACAATGAATGGGTCAAAGAAAAATTTAAAAGGATATTAAACAATTCCTAGAGATGAATGAAAATAGTAACACAACATACTAGAATCTGTGGGATAAAGCAAAAGAAATTTTAAGAGAGAAGTTCAAACAATAAAGCCTACATCATCAAAAAAGAAAGACTTCAAATAAACAACCTAGTGTTACATACACTTCAAGGAACTAGAAAAACAAGAACAAACCAAATCCAAAAGCAATAGAAGGAGAGAAATAACAAAGATCAGAGGAGAAGTAAATTAAATAGAAATTAACAAAACAATACAAAAGATTGGTGAGACAGAGTTGGTTTTCAAAAAGACGAACAAATTTGATAAACCTTTTGCTAAAATAATAAAGTGAAAAAGAGGCAAGACAAATAGAAATGAAAAAGACATTACAACTGATACCACAGAAATACAAAGAATAAAGAATCATAAGAGACTATTATGAACAACTATATGCTAACAAATTGGAAAACCTAGAAGAAATGGATAAATTCCTGGACAAATACAACTTACCAAGGTTGAATTATGAAGAAATAGACCAATAATGAGTAATGAGATTGAAAGAATAATAAAAAGTCTCCTAACCTCAACAAATTTTTAAACTTTCAGATTATACCACCTATCTTATCTAACAACAACAGAATAAAACTAGAAATCAATAACATAAGGGACAACGGAAACTGTATAAATACATGGAAATTAAACAACATTCTCTTAAACAATGAATGGGTCAAAGAAAAAATTTAAAAGGATATTAAACAATTCCTAGAGATGAATGAAAATAGTAACACAACATACTAGAATCTGTGGGATAAAGCAAAAGAAATTTTAAGAGAGAAGTTCAAACAATAAAGCCTACATCATCAAAAAAGAAAGACTTCAAATAAACAACCTAGTGTTACATACACTTCAAGGAACTAGAAAAACAAGAACAAACCAAATCCAAAAGCAATAGAAGGAGAGAAATAACAAAGATCAGAGGAGAAGTAAATTAAATAGAAATTAACAAAACAATACAAAAGATTGGTGAGACAGAGTTGGTTTTCAAAAAGACGAACAAATTTGATAAACCTTTTGCTAAAATAATAAAGTGAAAAAGAGGCAAGACAAATAGAAATGAAAAAGACATTACAACTGATACCACAGAAATACAAAGAATAAAGAATCATAAGAGACTATTATGAACAACTATATGCTAACAAATTGGAAAACCTAGAAGAAATGGATAAATTCC
>NW_007783770.1:0-1049 GCF_000696425.1 Galeopterus variegatus
TGGGGCCAAACAGGAAGGAACGAATGGGAGATTAGTAGACAGAGAAGCTAATGTTCACGTATTAGGCAAAGGTGATGGAGTGTGCCAATTCAATGTGTATCAGATAAAAAGATGTGTAGAGAGCCATTTCTCCCAGAGCTTCCTTGTCTATTTGGCATGTTCCAATTAAGCAATAAAGATTCCTGAAACATTGTTGAAATGTCATAGCCTAGAAATGTCATTATTTTACAACAGAAAGGAGAATTGGAGTCTATCAGTCTCTTGTCTGGTCCCAGAACTAAACTTCGTTTCAGAGTTTACTCATATAAAGAAAAGGAATTAAGTTATTTACATTCATCTAGCATGAAGAAAGAAGAGGAGGAAACCTGACAACAAGAGACGTGGTGATATATGTTACTTGGATGGGCCCTGCATTCTAATGACATCTTCTAACAGTGCTTTTTTATAGCAACACACTTGTGCCAGCTGTTAAGTGGTTTTACTTACATCCACTTTAGCCTGTGCATTTAGATGGCATGTACCACCAAGTTTCCTATCTTTAGAATATTATTTAGCTCTGTAAATTATACAATATTCTGAAGTACATATCTTCAGCATCAAGTGCAAAAGATCAAGTGGATGGAAACTATTTCTTGCGCCCAGTGATTTATTTAAGTCTCTGCCTGGCTCTTGAATTCCTATGCAGCATTTAAATCCTGCAAATATTATACAAAATCATGTCTAATTCTAAGACCTATCCATGATCTTTGGAGACATGCACGCTAATAGAAAGACAATATGCACACCTGCATTTCTTACAGGTAGGTTGAAAATAAACATGGTTATACTTTCCCACCAGCTCTTTACCTATTCCTATCCAAAAATACTTTTTTCTCTAACTTTCTTATATTTCCTTAGTACATTTCCTTATGGTCTATAAAACTAAGGGGTACAGATGGTAAGTAAAGAGAGTGAGAGTTAAGCAGGAAAGACTAGCAGGATAGCACCAAGGGAGGTGGAGAAATAATAGGGAAAGACCATGCATCTCCTCTTAAATACAAAAAGGGTGC
>NW_007783770.1:2132-2843 GCF_000696425.1 Galeopterus variegatus
AGGGAGGTGGAGAAATAATAGGGAAAGACCATGCATCTCCTCTTAAATACAAAAAGGGTGCTAAGAGGCCACCACCCGCAGAAGTTCAACATCTACAAAGAAAGAATTTCAAGGGAGAGACTGATCAATGAGTCACTGCACTGGAAAATAATTACATAAAGTCAGCCAGAAGAAATAAATTGTTATTGCCTTAAAAGGAGACAAAAGGAAATGAATTTCAAAATACTTACTGTGTGTGGCAAAACTCCAGTACAGTGTGCAGGACAAGGGCTTTGGGGCCACGGAGGCCTGGATTTCAAACTTCCACTCTTCTACTTACCAACAGAGTGACTTTTAAAAAGTCATTTAATCCCTAAGCCTTGGTTGCTTCATCTTTTAATAAGGAAATGATAATACCTAACTCAGGGCTGGGGTGAGAATTAGGTTAGATAATGTTTGGGAAGCATTTGGGGTGCCTTTAGTGTAACTAAATGGTAGCTTTGCATTTGTCACTCATGATGACTTGGTTGCCTCATTGTACTCTAGACAGCACAAGGTTGTCTTTGAAGGAGCTCTTCTAGGACAGGCATCTAAACAGAAAAAGCGATAAGTGTTTATGATTGGATTAAAACATGAAAAAAAAGAGAAAGGTTATGCTTAAGAAAAAAAGGGAAGGGGCCGGCCCGGTGGCACACTGGATAGTGCGCCGCTTGGGAAGCGCGGCGGCGCTCC
>NW_007783771.1:0-511 GCF_000696425.1 Galeopterus variegatus
AAAAAAAAGACCATGGCTTTAATTGTTATAACAAATTGATTAATCAGCAACAGATGGCTGGAGGTCTATTGCCTATTCTTCCTGTAACTTACAAGATACACACTAAATTCATCTCTTAATCAATATTGTAAATAGCTATCTCCTTTCATTAAATGAGAGATAGTATCAATCTTTAATGATCAGTAATATACAATGTCAGTTTCATTTCTTGTATGATGTCTATAGAAAGGACTGTGCAAGTTGGTGGGGAGGGATAGGCTCAGAAAAGTTGAGAAACATACAGAAGTACAAGAATATAGAAATCTAAATTCATATAGATATACTTAGCATAATGAATTTAAAAAGAAAGCAGTCTGAGATCTTATTTGTAATTTGTTTTAATTGTGAGAAGTTTCAGCTACTTATAAATTACACCCTTATGCTCTCAATACTTGCATTGAAAGACCTGGTTTTTAGTAGGATAATTGTACTTTGGCTTTTTTGAAAGATTTTGGTTGGGTATAGTTTTGAT
>NW_007783771.1:2489-2843 GCF_000696425.1 Galeopterus variegatus
CTAGGGCTCGCTACTCTTGACAAGGAAGAGGATGTGGAGGAATTGATGCTGGTTTCCAGGAGTGATGCAGTCGACCAAGCCACACAATGCTTCTTAAATACCTGCAGTGTGCCCGGCCGTTCTGCAGGTGTCCTCGCCCTTAATGCTCACCGTGCCCAATGAGGTAAGGACAACTGTGCTCTTCTAATGGTTGAGGGGGCCTTGCAGAGGTTGACAAATGTGCTGCAGGTCACATAGGAATTAGTGGCAGGCTCCCAACCAGCACCCAAGTACATTTGACCAAAAGCCCATCCTTTTTGCCTTCTCAATTCTAAGCCAAGCCAGATCCTGAAATGAGGCTGAGAAAGAACAAAG
>NW_007783772.1:0-350 GCF_000696425.1 Galeopterus variegatus
TTTTTTTTTTTCTTCCTGGTTGCTTTTCAAGATTTTTCTCTTTATCACTGGTTTTCAGCAATTTGATTATGATGGGCTATATACAGTGTAGTTTTCTTAGGCTTATTCTGCTTGAGGTTTGTTGAGATTCTTAGATTGGCAGATTTGTAGTTTTTGTCAAATTTGGAAACATTTGTTTATTATTTCATCAAATATTTTTTCTGACCCACATCCCTTCTTTATTCTTGTACTTCAGCTACATCTATGTTAGACTGCTTGGTATTCTCATTGGTCAATGACATTCTGTTCATTTTTTTCAGAAGTTTTTGTATGTGCTTCATATTGAGTTCTTTCGTTTTGTCTGTATTTTG
>NW_007783772.1:2136-2843 GCF_000696425.1 Galeopterus variegatus
ACTTGTTTCTCATTCTCAGGAATCAGTCATGTGCTGTCTGGTGTCTGGAAACAGTTGCTTCGTATGTTTTGTCCAGTTTTCTGGTAGGTTATGTAGAAGTACAGTTCTCATAATAGTTCTCATAACAGTTCTTTGATGGGCAGAAGCAGAAATCTATAGATATTGTACTTTAGGAAGTTTTTTAAGGGCTGGCCCATGGCTCATTTGGGAGAGTGTGGTGCATAACACCAAGGCCACAGGTTCGGATCCCTATATAAGGATGGCTGGTTAGTTCACTTGGGAGAGCATGGTGCTGACAACACCAAGTCAAGGGTTAAGATCCCCTTACAGGTCATCTTTTTTTTAAAAAGAAAGTTTTTTAATATGGAAAATTTAAATCATACAGAAAGTTAGAATAGTTTTTGAGGATACTTCAAAAAGTTCATGGAAAGATTCGTGTTAGCTTTTAATTTTGTTTTCCACTTGTCAGCTCATGGCCAGTTGATTCTTTTATATCCCATCCACTTCTCCCCCTCCCGTATTACTTTGAAGCAAATCCAAGACATTATATCCTTTTAGCTCTAAATTTTTCAGTATGTCTCTAAAATACAAGGATTTCTTTTTTAAAAAAAATGTCCCCAATACCATTATTATGTCTAGGAAAATTAATAACTCTTTAAAATCATCATATATCTATTTAGTCAGTGTGCAGATTTGCAGTTATCTTT
>NW_007783773.1:0-990 GCF_000696425.1 Galeopterus variegatus
CAAGTCTCAATAAATTTAAGTAGACTGAAATCATTCCAAGTATGTTCTTTGACCACAACAGGACTAAACTAGAAATTTATAAAAAGAATCTTGAAAATCCCCAATTATTTGGAAATTAAACAATACATTTCTAAATAACCCACGTGTCAAAAATATTACACAACAGAAATGAGAAAATATTTTAAACTAAATGATAATGAAAATATGACATATCAGTATGTGTGGGATGCAACAAAAGCAATATTTAGAGGGAAATTTATAGCTTTAAATATATTTTAACAAGAAAAACAGTCTCAATATAATTACCTAGGATCTTAAATCCAAAGTCATCAGAAGGAAGGGAATGATAAGTGAAAGGTCTGGGAAATAGAGAATGGATAAACAATAGAGAAAAAAAATCAATATAACCAAAAGCTACTTACCTGAAAAAAAGAAAGCAGATATAAATTACCAATATTAAAAATAAAAGAGGTGACATCACTACTGATTCTACAGACATTAAAAGAATAATAACAAAATATTAGAAAATGTATACAGATTGCAAAAGAAAAAAATAAAAAATTTTTGATTTGCAGACAACATAATCATCTATGTGGAAAATCCTAAGGAATGTAGAAAAGCTACTAGAACTAATAAATGCATTCAGCAAGGCTGCAAAATATAAGGTCGGTATAAAAATATCAGTTGTATTTCTATGTACTAACAACAAACTATTGGAAATTGATTTTTTAAAAATACAATACCACTTGTAATGGCATTAAAATTGAAATATTTGAGTATAAACTTAAGGTAATACACTGAAAAATACAAATTTTGCTAAGAGAAATTAAAGAGGACTTATATTAAGGAAAAGACAAACCATGTTAGTGGATTAATAGACTCAATATTGCTGAGATGTAAATTCTCTCTAAATTGATCTGTGGATTTAACACAATGAAAATTAAAATCTCAGCAGGATTTTGGGTAGAAACTGACAAGGTGATTCTAAAA
>NW_007783773.1:2309-2843 GCF_000696425.1 Galeopterus variegatus
AAAAAGACTAACTCTACCAAGTGTTGACAATGATATGGATTGACTAAACTTCCATACATTTTGGCAATGTATAATAAAATAAGAATTGCTACAACTACTTTGCTAAACAGTTTGGCAGCTGCTTCTTAGGCTTAGTACTCAGAAACCCCACTACCACATATCTACTCATGAGAAATTAAAATGTATGTATCCTGAAGACTTATATCTGAAAGTCCATAGCAATTTTACTTATAATAGACCAGAATGGAAGCAAGCCAAACATGTCTCAACTGGAGGATGGATAAACGAATGGGATAGCCATTCAAGAGGTTACTACTCAGTCATAAAAAGACATGCACTATTGACAGACCCAATGGCATAGATTATTCTCAAGTGAATGATGAGTGAAAGAAGTCAGACACACAGAACTGCATACTCGGGCTGGCCCATCGTGTCTTACTCAGGAGAGTGTGGTGCTGATAATGCCAAGGCCACGGGTTCGGATCCCATATAGGGATGGCCGGTTGGTTCATTGGGTGAGCGTGGTGCTGACAA
>NW_007783774.1:0-1635 GCF_000696425.1 Galeopterus variegatus
TAGAAGGACCGGAAGTCCCCTGGGCTACCAAGCCAGAAAGGGGGGAGGGCCAGGGGCCTCAACCATGCCCCCTGAAGCCCACAACCAGTCCTGAGGGCAGTGGATAAGGGCCTTGGCCACACTCCCCGATGTGCACAGCCAGTGCATTGACCACCGAGCTGCTGCAGAAAGATCCTTGGGCTCTCCTGAGCTGGGGCAGTGGGGGACCAAGGGCCTTGTCCATGCCCCACCAACACATGCAATCAGCCCAGTGATCACCATTGAGCCAGGGCAAGAGGGCCCTGGGTTCCTGAGCTGGACTGGTAGGGGGCGAGGGCTTTTGCCACACCCTCCTGACATCTGCACCCAGCCTGGCAATGACCATGCTACTGCTGGAAGCCTCCCAGTCTCCCCTGTGGGAATGAGGGGGGGTGCCACAGGCCTCAACACCATCCCTCTTCCTTCCTCCTTCTTCCATACCATTTTCTTCCCTTCCCCCCCCCACTCCCAACTGCTCTGCAACAACATCCTAGAATGCAAAAAAATAATATTAATAAAATTACGTTTTCTTTAAAAAAAATTTCAAACACCTGGACTTTCAAATGTCTGAGCAACCATTTCAAAGACTTTGCAGGTTCACAGATGTCAGATCTGGCCGTTCCCACCCCTTCATACTACACTAACTAATACACACTACTACTGCAGCCACAGATTGGATCCCCACTGGAATGCCATCTACTATCTTGGGGAATCAACCGGATTACATAAAAAGCAACCAACAAATGTTTCTTAAATAAATAGCTGTATGATAACTATTACAAGAAGATTTCTATTTTACAAAAGGGAACATGGTCCTCTTTCCCCGTGCTAAATTCTCTTAGTGCATTCTAAGTGCAATTGGATTATGACCCAATAGCAAAGTGGAGGGCATGCCAATGGCATCGAGTGAGGAAAGCACAGTCATCCACAGGAGTGACTGACAGCCAGTCTTGGCAAAGTCACTGGGAACCTGTTTGTACCAGAAAGAGGGGGCTGGGAGAGCAGGGAGAGACTGGCTGAGCTGCAGGGAAGGCTCCTGTGCATGTGCAGGGGGTGTGTGTCTTTGACACAGTGGAACCTTTGGGGAAGGAATTCCCTCCAGCACCAGTCAAACAGCAGCAGGGCTGGCCTCACATATCAGGCAGATGAAGCTGTTATATGTGTTGTGTGACTTGCATAATATAAAGATCTTCCTGTGTGAAATCATATTGCTCACGCACTACTGAGGACTACCTTTTTCTAATGAGCAAGGAGGTGGGGGGATGCGAGAGACTTTTGGTTCTCAGAGAAATTTCAGACTAATTCTATGAGAGAAAGAAAAACAGTGGAACTCATGTGAGACATGAGTGACTGACAGAGACCCTGTGTGGAGAGCAGACTGGTGCCGATGTGGGCTGTGGGATGGGGGTGGGCTGGGATGTGTCAGGGCAGGGGTGGGGGAAGTGGCCTGGCCTGGACACAAGGATGGAGAAAGAAAATGCAGGCAGCTGAAGACAGGCTTTGCTGATTGACCTAAACTGGGGCATGAATACGAGGTATATCAGAGCAAGAGACAGTCCTTCTCACTTGAAATAGATGTTTTCAAAGTTCAAAAACTTGGTTTTGGGCTCCAGTGCA
>NW_007783774.1:2194-2843 GCF_000696425.1 Galeopterus variegatus
TCCTTCTCACTTGAAATAGATGTTTTCAAAGTTCAAAAACTTGGTTTTGGGCTCCAGTGCATGAAGAAATGAAGAGCTCAGTCCATCAAGCTCATGGGACTAGACTGAACAATTTGGTGTCTACCTGAGAATTGGAAGTCAAAGAGGTAAAGCCACACCTTCCTTTTGGTAACTACCATTTCAATGTGGGGAAAGAACATTCCCAAGGGTCAAAGCTTATAATTTGACCCCAATGGGTTAACTTTGCAAGTCTGGAAGGTAGAGCCAATACCCGACACCTGTGCTGTCACCCTTCTTTTCTACCTGAGTGACAGTCAATGCCACTTCATGAGAGCATTCTTCCTATTGAGCCAGTAGTAAGCCTCTGAATCCTTCTCAACCTGGATCTCCAGGCTGCCAGAATTAGTTGATTAGACTTGGCTCTTGGGTCAAAATCTATTTTCCTTTCTTGGTCAAAAGCAATGTTAAGAGGTTCCACATACAACGTTTTCAAGGGTTCCATATCTATGCTTTCTTCTCTGAAGGGACAATTCACGGTAGGGTATTCCAATAGGTATGCAGTAGATCTATAAGAATTTGATGAAAATACATATGAAAACAAGGACACACAATGAACCCATTAACAATTCCTGTGACTGAGGTGTAAGAA
>NW_007783775.1:0-1148 GCF_000696425.1 Galeopterus variegatus
CCTTAGAGAAATGCCTACTTAGCTCTTTTGCCCATTTTTTAATTGGGTTGCTTGTTTTTTAGCTCAAATTATGGTCAGAGAACAAAAGACATTCTACGGTGATCCTGTAGCACAGGAAAGATATGGCTAAAAATTATATCCAAAATTTAATTATGCAAATTACGTAATTATAATGAAAGGTGAGCTTATAGACTCACTAAGTTTCAAATGTAAAAAATAGGGCACTAATTGAAAGGAAATTGGATCCTGAAATTTGAAATAGGCACATTTGAACGATTCGCAATAAAGCTGTGAATCTTAAGACCCCATCTTCCTGAGTCACTTTGCCAATGGGAGCATTTCCATTCCCCTTCCCTTGAAGTCTCTGTAAAAAACTTTACCTGAGGCAATTATCTTGCAATGAGGCACTTATTCTCCTCAATACCCACCACCATCACCTCTCGTTGAGGCCAGAGCTATCCAATAGAACTCTCTGTAATGGTGGAAATGTCCAACATGGTAACCATTAGCAACATGTGGCTACAGAGCACTTGAAATAAGGCTAGTCTGAATTGAGTTGTGCTGAAAGTGTTATATACACTCTAGATTTAAAAGGTTAAGAATACAAAAATGTTCTTGTTCTTCTTAATAATGACCATGCTAACTGGGCTGAGATGATATCTCATTGTGGTTTTGGTTTTCATTTCGATGATGACTAGTGATGTTGAGCATTTTTTCATATACCAATAGGCCATTTGTATGTCTTCCTTTGAAGAGCTGGCAAGGATGCAGGGAAAGGGAAACTCTTCTTCACTGTTGGTGGGACTGTAAATTAGTACGGCCATTGTGAGAAACAGTATGGAGGTTCCTCAGACAATTACAGATAGAAGTACCATATGATACAGCAATCCCATTACTGGGCATATATCTAAAGAAATGGAAATCTTCATGTCAAAGGGATACCCGCACTCCCATGTTCACTGCAGCTCTATTTACGATGGCCAAAATATGAAACCAGCCTAAATGTCCATCAATGGACAACTGAATAAGGAAAATGTGTTATATGTACACAATGGAATACTAGTCAGCCATAAAATAAAAAAAAAATGAAATTCTGCCATTTGAAGCAACGTGGATGAGTCTGGAGAAAATTATGTCAGAAGGAATAA
>NW_007783775.1:2549-2843 GCF_000696425.1 Galeopterus variegatus
ATTTTAACTTGCTATTACAAAGAAACTTTCAATTATATTAATCACTCAAATGCTATAATTATAGGAAACATTCCCTTATACAAGCTTGTTGAAGAGGCTTGAAGTAACATCAAAAATGTATATTATCTTAAGATTTTAATGCTTAGCCACTACATTTTATTTTTAGTGAACTTAATTGCAATGTTTGTAAAGTGATCAGTAAATGACTCTGATATGACAGACAGGTAGATAATAGACAGGTAGATGATTATTAGAAAGCCACAGGCACCTATAAATTATTCAACCATATAAACA
>NW_007783776.1:0-1519 GCF_000696425.1 Galeopterus variegatus
GGTAGAAATGCAAAATGGTACAGCCAATTTGGAAGATAATTTGACTCTTTCTTACAAAAGTCATCATATTCTTACCATAGGCTTCAGTAATCACAGTCCTAGGTATCTAACCAAATTAACTGAAAACTTACATCCACACAAAAACCTGTACACGAATGTTTATAACAGATTTATTTATAATTGCCAAAACTTGTAAGCAACAAAATTCCTCTCAATAACTAAATGGATAACATTCTGTGGTACATTCATACAATGGAATAGTATTCAGTGATTAAAAAGAGATGAGCTCTCAAACCTCAAAAAGACATGAAGGAACCTTAAATCCACATTACTAACTGAAAGGAGCCAATCTGAAAATGTTATGTAGAGTGTGATTCGAACAATATGACTTTCTGGGCAAGGCAAAACTGGGGAGACAGTTAAAAATGTCAGTGGTTGCCAGGTGTTTGGGGGAAGAGAAAGTGGGATGAATAGGCGGACCACAGGGGATTGTTTAGGGCAGTGAAATTATTTTACATAACAGTAAAATAGTGGACACATGCCGTTACACATTTGTCAAAACCCACAGAATGTACAACACAAGAAATGAAACCTAATGTACAATATGGACCTTAATTAATAATAATTGTTGGCTCATTACTTATAATAAATGTACCACACTAATGCTAATAACAGGAGAATTTGAGGAAGGGGGTTAAGTAATCTCTGCTCTAATTTACTGCAAATCTAAAACTGCTCAAAAATTGTCTATTAACTTAAAAAAAGACATAAAAGCATCTCAAAAACATAATTTTACAATCTTTGATGGAACTGCTAGGCAGAATTACTAGTATGAAGAGTAAAACAAAACTTAAAATGTAAAATGTAGGTTGTAAACCAGTGCCTGATGAATTATGCAAACCAATTTGTTTATCCAGCATTGTGTTTTAAAATTTTTAAACTTGAGTTCTTTTAAGAGTGATATGTTTTATTTTGTTTCAGCGTAGATTTTTAGCTTTTAAATCTATCCAGTTAATATATTTAAGTTTACAGCCAGGCTCCTATAGCATTTTATTTTGGTGGTTCCTAAGATATAAACAGAAGCACATCCTTGAAAATTGCGTGTTTTAGAGAAATCAAAAGATTGAGCTCTAAGAAAGTACACATGTCAAGTCTGTGTTTTAAACTTTTAAAAATCATCCCAATTCTCTATTTTCTTTCCTGATGGACACACCTACACATACTATTTCTGTAATCAGTTATTCTTCAAACATTTCCTCAACAAATATGCATTGTAGTCTCTGTAAACAGAAGTTAACAAGAAAGTTCTCTGAAGATTACATGTTAGCTGGTGAAGACAACACTAATTAGAAAACAAAAAATAACAATGATTTTAGACAGTGATAAGTGCAATGAAGACAACATGTGTGTGAAAATGAGTGTGGATTTCTTTTCATCAGATAGTCATTGGAAGTCCACGCTTGCTTTTAATTAGTTCTCTTAATTACTTCACTCTTGATTGAGATACTTGGGGTTATTT
>NW_007783776.1:2337-2843 GCF_000696425.1 Galeopterus variegatus
CTCATTCATCATTCCCCCTTTCCTTCATCCTTCTCCTCATAAGGAAAGCTTGATTCCCCTATCGAAGCTTCTCCAGTTTCCTTTCAGCTCAAACAATCTCAGCACTGTTAAAGATCTTCCAGTTAATTTCCATCTCAGGAAAAAGGAAGAGCTGCCATGAGCAATATTGTGTTGTCTAGAATTGGATTAGTTGAACTTGACCACTTTTCATTGCTTTGAAATATCACAGGTCTCTTCTGTTGTGATCCTAATGCTATGAATGATCTCCTTTTGATAGAAGAAAACGGAGCTCAAAATAGATATACACACATACACACACACACACACACACGCACAAACACAGACACACACACACACACAGACATATATATATATATATAAATATATTACACGGAAATTACAGATGATGTCTATTCTTAGTGACAGTATTATTCAATGGGAAAAGTAAAATATTTGCATACTATATTCACAAATACTATGCAACAAAAAACTAAATGATTAAGCCA
>NW_007783777.1:0-2843 GCF_000696425.1 Galeopterus variegatus
TTTGCTTGTCGTGCATTGTCTAATATAAAATGCTGTCAATTAGTGGTATGCCTCTTACAAACGTAGCAGAGTAAACTCTTTGGCAAAAACAATCCAATTTGAAAAGAAAAAAAGAGAAATTAATTATTTGATGCAAATGGCAGAGAAAAGACCAAAAATGAAAAATAATCATCCCAAGATGCACTTCTGAGGGGAAAAATTGTCACCAGTCACATAATTGCTGAGGATGTTAAAATGTGGAACACAGGTTAATATTATGACAAAAAAGAAAGCATCTCTTTATCAAGTGATAATATTGGACATAACATAACACAAAAATATGATTTTGTAAAATGTAAAAGGTAATTACCGTCACATAGTTTACTCAAATTTGAATAAAACTGTTGATTTGCTGAGAATGAGTCAGCTCCTTGTATCTGTATTTACAGGAATGAGAACTGCTTGACCACTTTTTGTTCTGTTGTTAACTGAAAGCCTGTAATAGAAGAGTTTTTCTTTTAATTTATTCATTTAATTATTATTTTGTGGCCACTGTGTGGACTAGAAGAGGTACAGTGGTATCAAACTAATAGAGCAACAATACCTATGCAACAAGAAAGGGGAGTGATGTGCATATTTTTGAAAGATTAGAGCTAAATAATAATCCACATATTCTTGTATTTTTGGAGAATACTGGCAGTCATCAATAGATTTGGATTCAGGATTAAAGGACATAGTGAAAAATGTGAATACTTTTCCATTTCAGCCATTTTGTTGCACACATTTTCAAGCATGCTGTTTGAGGAAATGGGCAGATAGTGTAAGCTTCTGCTTTTCCACACTGAATGTGGTGACTCCCATGGGCAAAGGTGCTCACATGAGTTTTTGAAATGAGGAGTGAGATTTTTAAAATGCCTTTATGACACTGATAATGCCTCCAAAGACCACTTTGTAATGATTCAATTGACCTTGAGGTGGTATACCAAATGGTATATTGACTATCATCAATAGCTAGGCTATTCTGTCTCTTCAGAGATAAAATTTCACTCACCAATTTCAGTCATCATGTCCTTGATCACCAAGGACAAGAACTTTCTCAACAATTTATTTTTCCTGACTTGTAATGACATATTATAATTCACAGTTACTGTTGTGTCCTGCCCAATATCTGTTTTTCCTTTTTTAAGTATGATAACATCAGTTATCCTTGGGGAAAACACTCTTTTTGCATGCTCAGTCCATGTGATTCTGGGGCTTCTGACTTGAGCCTGTACTTCCTGTATGAGTAGGTGACCAAGACTGAGTGACTTAGATCTACTATGACTACAGGTCAATAGCAATTGTTTAAAAGGTAAACATGTGATTGAAGATTTTTCTGGAATCATTCAGAGGAAAAATACTTCCTCCCATTTCTTCTTTCTGGTGGGTTTTTTGAGAGGATAGAATTGCAGCCACTACCAGCTTGAGAGTAAAGCCTGTCAAAGAAGAAAATTTAACAAATTGAGTTGTGAAGATCTAATTGGCCTTTTATTAGTGATTCATGAACTGGGCAGCATAACCAATGTACAAAGTAGAAAGGAGCTCTGATGAGCCAGAGTGGGCAAGTTTTACATGCAGACAAAAGCAGAGGAAAGCAGGAATAAAGAACAAATAGTGGATTGATCATTTTAAGGTTACTTTTCTTATAGGGTTTAAGGAAAATCTTGCTGGCCTACTGGGGTTTGGCTAAATCTCTCCTGATTTCTTGGAAGGTCAGATTTTGCGAGTAAATAACTTAGGTTTTAGTTTGGTGACATGGAAACTTAACATGAGTGACTCCATTGAGGCCCACTTTAACAAACCAAAAAAAAAAAAAAAAAACATGTCTGGGATATGGAGAAAACTTGATCAAGTCCCTAACATACTGTTTGAGCCAGTGGATTTATTTGTGATTGAAACCACATTTACCACAACTTTTTAGTTTGTTTTTATTTTATTTTTTTTTTGACTGTGCAGTTCAAAATCAGAATATGCACAGCACAGGCAGTGCTAGCATCTAAACTAATACAATAAGCAATTACTAAAGCTACAGTGACTTGAGGTTCAATCTTTACATCCAGCAAGTTTAAATCCATTCTTAAATGATTTTTGAAATATTTATTAACTGAAAATATTGCTTGCTGATAAAACTTGCTCAAACGCTATTGCTGAATATACAAGTCACTGATTGTGCCAATAGAAAAAGATAACCATATGTTTGAGGATTTCAATGTGCCGTTCACTGGACCAAAAAAAAAAAAAAATACACACAGCTAAACAAAACACACACAACAAACATCTGAGAATCTGGAAACTTCGTATCAGTGTTTTGAAGTGTTTCATTAATATCTTAAGACAAGTGCATCAAAACTTTGGCATGATTTAATTTCAAGTTGCCAATTTTGTTTTTACCAACATAAGAAAGTTATGGCTACACTGTCAATGCTGGATCTGCTTAACTTGACTTAAGAGTTTAATATGACTTAACATTAAAAGCTTACACTACCCCAAAATATGTAATTTCATGCATACAGTGACATTCAACATTCAAGTGCCAGTGTTTTTGTACTGTCTTT
Source organism: Galeopterus variegatus (assembly GCF_000696425.1). Taxonomy (NCBI): domain Eukaryota; kingdom Metazoa; phylum Chordata; class Mammalia; order Dermoptera; family Cynocephalidae; genus Galeopterus; species Galeopterus variegatus. The sequence goes on from NW_007783777.1 coordinate 2,574, forward strand.
TTTTCAAGTTTCTTTAAACTTTCAAAGAATGACTTTCAGGCTTAAAAAAATAAATATTTGTCAAAATGTTTAATAAATATTACATAAAACTAGCAGCAAAAAGTACCTAGAAATCTGTCCTGTGCAAATAGTTTTCTTCCCAACTATCATTCCCATGGTCCCAAATAAATTTTAGAATCTAGTCCCATCCCCATCCTAGACAAGCTGCTTTCAACAATCTCCAAGAGACAAAATAAGATTGGAAGTTTAAGGACACACACACGAGACATA
>NW_007783778.1:0-285 GCF_000696425.1 Galeopterus variegatus
AGTAATCATATAAACAAACTGGCATAAGGCCCATGGAAAAATCTGTACCGGGGGGTGGGGGTGGGGGAGGAAAACCAAGCAAGAGGGAGGAAAACCAAGCAAGATTCAGAAGAACATATACATGTATACGCGTCTCTATAACCATATGTATTGCTGCAGTTTGAATGCCCCCCAAGCTCATGTTAGAATTAACCCCTAGTATGGTGGTGGCAGTTTCAGGTATTCTGCTATAAGCAACAGAAATGGACTAATGCATCATATCTATATTTATATGCACATTTTCAC
>NW_007783778.1:2404-2843 GCF_000696425.1 Galeopterus variegatus
TCCGTTGCCAGATACGGAAAAAGACAAAAGACAAAAAAAAAAAAAAAAATAGATGAGTACTATATTTCAACAATGGCATTAATTTAATTTTTTTTTTTAAAATCACTTCAGAACTGATACAGCATACATTCTAAGAAAGCCAAATAAGTTCTCCTGTAACAAAAACTTAAAAATGCTAAATAAATTGTACACTTTTAAATACATAGCAAGGCCTTCCAAAACCAGGGGGAAAAAGAGAGGAGGGAATCTCTAGTTGCTGAGAATATAGGGAAAACAGAAAACAAATGGTAAGGATGTGACTTGATATTACAGCCAGGATTAATGTTGTGTGTTGTGTGTGTGTGCACGTGTGTAGGCATGTTGGAGTAGTAGTTTGGTATTACTGTTTCTAGAACTTGGAAGGGTTTTTTTTTTTTTTAAGCTGAGGTTTGAAAAACTA
>NW_007783779.1:0-659 GCF_000696425.1 Galeopterus variegatus
TGACTCGTTTCACTCAATATTATTCTCTCAAGGTCCATCCATGTTGTTGCAAATGGCAGTATTTCATTCGTTTTTATAGCTGAGTAGTATTCCATTGTGTAGATATACCACATTTTCCGTATCCACTCATCCGATGATGGACATTTGGGAGGTGTTTTTTAAAACTCGTGGGTGAAAGGCAAGCGAGTGAGGCCCCCAGCTGCTCAGTCTTGAAAGAAGGTCGATGAAGGGTGATCAACCAACGGAGTGGCCCCCGCAACCGCAATAGTTGCTGTGAAGCAATGCACCTGCATGTCAGGGTGAGTACCATAACAGGGGGATGTCCCTGCACTTCTCTGCCCTGTTGCTTTCCTTTGTCCCTTCCTCACGGGGCAACATGGGAGGCATGTGTGGAAAGAGTGACAAGATAGCCTGCAAGGTTCTAAAGTACATGTTGAAAAGCAGAGGCCTAGAAATATCTGACTCCACGGCCACCAATGTGTGGCGTCATGTAGTGCAGGTAGCCCCTTGGGCACCTTCATCCAACTTGTTCTCGTATGAGACTTGGGACTGGATTCAGACCCTGGCCAGAAAGAATGAGATTAGTCATGGGCTAGATCCCCCTTAGGGTTCTACCCAACCATCTCTGCCCTAAAGCTTTGCTTCCGTCCTGAGCATCA
>NW_007783779.1:2544-2842 GCF_000696425.1 Galeopterus variegatus
AAGGGCTAGAAAAGCGCAAAAAAAGAGCAAGAAGCCAACAGTAACTGGTTCCAAAGCTGGTTTTCAAGTTCCCCATGGCTCACCACCCTGCTGTCCTCCCTGGCGCACCTCCTAGCCATTTTCCTTGTTTTAGTCATGTTGGGGCCTTACACCATTCGCCAGGCTGTGTCCCTTATGAGGCACAACATCACTTCTCTCGTAATGCTCACCCAGGTGGTAGAGGAGGTGGCCCACAATGAAAGCCCTGACAGCCTCTGGGTCAATATGGCCCTTTAAAAAATCAATGCCAATCTGTAAG
>NW_007783780.1:0-379 GCF_000696425.1 Galeopterus variegatus
CAGGCAGGCAGGCAGGCAGCCAGGCTCTAATGGCTCCGGACACAGTATCATTTAGCGCTATTCCATTTGTTGGTTTTTATTAAGTTTTTATTACTAATATTAACTAGAAAAACAGTACTAATCTCTAGCAAGTTTTGAAGTAAGAGAACTTTTATGAGAATTCAGTCTTTATCTGTACAATTGGGGGAATGTAGTCTAGATATAACATTCAGTTCCAGAAAGTGATTTTTCTATAGGAAAGTGGACAAGATTATGTCTTAGCAAATGCGTTTCTCAAAGAAATTGTTTCACTAGGAATAAATGAATTGACTCACATATTGTAACTATTTGTGGAGGTCCTGGCCCAAGAATATTTACATGTTTAAATAGGTGTGATGCC
>NW_007783780.1:2525-2842 GCF_000696425.1 Galeopterus variegatus
CCTTTCAATTACCACAGGATTTCCCACCCTCTTAACAGTCACAGTGGGGGCTAAGTTTCTAGTACATAAAATTTGGGGGACAGAATTCACGCTTCATTGAGTTTTGGGGGGACACAATTCAATCCACTTGTTTAGATTGTTATATTTCAGTCTAAACAATCACTGTTTAGATTGAACTATGTGTACAAGAAATACTTTACTTTCTTTTTTTTTTTTTCCTTTTTGTCTTTTTTCGTGTCCGGCAACAGATCGCAAGCCTCAGTGTTGCGCCCGTACCGGACCAGGACCGGCAACGGGATCACAACCCTCGGTGTTGC
>NW_007783781.1:0-505 GCF_000696425.1 Galeopterus variegatus
CTGCCTGGCTCCCTCTCATGCTGCCAGCTGCTAGGCCACAGGATCCACCCAATCTGGCTTTCAGAAGCCAGGGTGGGGTCTCTTGTTGGCACTTGCTGTCTCAGAGCCTCGCGTCCCACTGTATGGTTGTCCTTGCTTTTATCTGTTTAAGGCGCAGTAAGTACCTTGAGGTGGACACCCGCGGCGATCCTAAGGCAATAACAAGTAGCCAGCGGGAAGAGGCCGAGCTGAACCCAGGTTGCGGGGAGACGGCTACACGTGCGCAAAGACGCACTCGGAGAGGCAGAGCGCGACCCGCCGACCCAGGAGACTGGCGAGGACAGGAGAGAAGCTGGCAGCGAGACAAAGCGGGAGCAGAGAGCCAGGGAGGCTCAGCCGCAGACTCGGAAACAGACAGCAGCAGCCCCGACGCGGAGGCGTGCGCAGCCAGGCCCTGCCTGTTACATCCCCATTCGCGCGCCTAGGGACACGGATACAGACTCTCTCGGCAGGGCCTGCTGCCAGA
>NW_007783781.1:2093-2842 GCF_000696425.1 Galeopterus variegatus
AACACTAATCCCTCAGCCTGCCGATGTGGGGCCTGACAGTTTACAAAAGCCTTTTCCCTGATTATTATCTCATCTGCACCAGCCTCAGGACCGGGCTGTGAGGGAGGTAGGGCAGATAGCATTACCCCCATTGGCAAAGGAGGAAAATGGGGCCCGGAGAGGTTAAGAGAGGTCTGTACTAAGGTCACAGAGCTAAGAGTGGTGGAGGAGGCCCGAGGCCTGGATTTCCTGCCCCAAAGTTCGCTTTCCTGTTCAATAGTTGTGTGTGTGTGTGTGTGTGTGTGTCTGTGTGTCTGTGTGTCTGTGTGGAGGGGAAGGGGGACTACCAGACAAGAATTAACAGTACAGTTAGGGAAGTCCAGGAAGGAAGGACACAGCTCCACACCTCTTCTTCTACCCAGCTCTCACACGACAGCCCCTGCTCTTGCCACAGCAGCCTAAAGTTGGCCCCCAACCCGCTGGCCCAGGGGGGAGCTGTTAGTGCCTGGCTGTGCCTTCAGCAGTGGCTACTCCAGAGGTCTTGTATCCTCTTTGGGAGGCCCCGCTCTGCTGGGCTCCACTCAGACCTCCTCTCTGCCTGTCATCCCTGCCCCCAGCCTTGGCTGCAGGATGCCTTGCATCCAACTGTGGTTTCTGGGCAATAAAACAACTATTAAAGTCTCAGGCCCAGCTGGTGATTTGCATCACCTCCTCCCGTGCATGGATTCAATATTTAATACACAATATTGAATACGGATATTAAAAATCAA
>NW_007783782.1:0-2842 GCF_000696425.1 Galeopterus variegatus
TCTTTACCCATCGTTAACATCATTTTTACATTATAAGTTGATTTCTTAACATATTGTTGTGACTTCTTTTTTTAATGTCTAGTTAATTTATTTTTAATTTATTTTTCTCTGTTAACCTCTATTTTTTTCTCAGTTGGTATATTTAGATCATTCACATTTAAAGTGATTATTGATATAGTTGGATTAATATACACCATGTTTGTAACTGTTTTCTCCTGATTATGTCACTGTTTTTTTTTTTTCCCCACTTTTTCTGTTTCTGTGTTTTCAATGAGCATTTATGGTTCTTTTTTACCTCCTCCCTTAGCATCACAAATTTTTTTAGTTTTTTACCAAAAGTTTCAATGACCATTTTTAACTACTATAAGTTCACCTTAAAATAATGATATACTTCTTCAAGTATAGTGCAGGAACCTCACTATTCCCAAGTACTCCCTTCTACCCTTTATAATGTTGCTGTTTTTCATTTCCCATATCCATGTACATCAGATGCTTGAGGATCAATTATGAAGAAAACAAACATTTTTTTCAGCTTTGTTTTGTCCTTTTCCAGCACTCTCCTTTTCTTTATGTAGTTATGAGTTTTTGACCTCCTTTATTTTCCTTTTCTCTCAAGAACTTCTTTTAACATTTCTTGCAAGCCTGGTCTGCTGCCAATGAATTCTCTACCTTTGTGAGGAAAACTCTTCTTTTCTTTTACCTTTAAAGAATAATCTTATTGGAAGTAGAAATCTAGGTTGTTTTTCTTCTTTCAACGCATTCGCTATTTCAGTCTACTCTATTCTTGTTCTCCTGCCCACTGATAAGAATTCTACTGCAATTCCTATCCCTGTTGTTCTATATGTAAGGGATTTTTTCCCCCACCCCACAGATTCTTTCAAGATTTCTTCTTTGTTTTTGGTTTTCTGCAGGTTGAATATATATACAACTGTAGTTATACTTGGTATTTATACTGATTAGTGTCCTTTTACTTTCCTGGATCTGCGGTTTTGTGCCTGTCATTAATTTGGGGAAATTCTAGGGCACTATTACTACAAGTATATCTTCTCCTTTCTTCCCTCTTTCTTGTCTTATGATATTCCAATTATGCATGTGTTACATATTTTGGAATTACCCCCATAGTTGTTGCATGTCCTGTTCTGTTTCTTTTTTGTTTTTTCCTTTGAATTTTAGTTTGGGAAATTTATATTGACCTATTTTTAATGTAACTTATTCTTTTTTCTGCTGTGTCCAGTTTACATATGTTTCCACAAGAAGAATTCTTCATTTCTGTAATAGTATTTTTTATTCCTAGCATGTCCTTTTGATTCTTTCTTAATATTTCCCTCTCTGCTTATATTTCCAATGTGTTTGTGCTTATTGTCTACTTCTTCCATTAGAGTCCTTAACATATTAATCACAGTTATTTTAAATTGCCTGTCCAAAAATTCCAACATATGTGTTATATCTGAGTTTGGTTCTGATGCTTGCTTACTCTTCACATTTTTTATAATGCCTGTAATTTTTTGTTTAAATCAGGACTTGTTTCAGATATTAGAAATTGAGGTAAATCAGCCTTTAGTGTGGGGATTTATGTTAATCCTGCTAGGAGTCGGCTGTGTTTCATGTCTACTATAGATGTCAATGCCAAAGGCTTTAAATTCCTCTAATGTCTTTGTTTTTGTCTCCCCTCTTGGTCTAGGCTTTGCAGGAATATGACAAATATATATATATAAGCATATTGCTGGTCTCAAAACAAAAAGATGAAACTGGCAGATGCACAAAATCAGGAGAAAACTCAAACCTAAAGGAGTTGATGCCAAAACAAGTCATGGGAGCTGCAAGACCAGATGTACCTAGATCTGGAATTCTAATGTCTAGACAAAGACAGAAGTAGAATCTCTATGCTACAGTAATAAGAAAAAGATCTTCTCCTCACATAGAGCTATGTCTTGCAGCTATTTAAGTTGTAGCCTATATCTCGCATACCAGACTCCTGTGGGACAGTGGTAGGGTGTGGGGAGGGAGAAAGATCTATAATCTTAAAATTATATTTCAGTATTTTATTGGGTCTGTGTCTCTGGACATTGACATTCACAAATGTTTCTCCATTTCCACAGTCCTTTGAAGAGACAGAAAGCAGGTGAAGCTGGAGTTAGAACAGTGCCCTTCTGTGAGCAAGGATAAGGTGCTGGTATGGTTTTATTCCCCTTTGGACAGTAAAATTTTCTTTTGGAGATTGTTCTGGTTGTATTACACAATGATTAGTCTTTGTTCCAAGCTAGAACCACAAGGAGATCTTTCTTGGATCTTTACTGTAACAACCTGGTGGGGCTGGTGTAGATAAACCCCACAAAACTATCTGGATCTCCATTAGACTATAGCCTCCGTGAATGTCTGACCATCCTGCTCGTCCACACCCAGCCTCTACCATGACATCAATATTACTATTCAAACATTTTTATTAGAGGGCCGAGACCGTGGCACACTCGGGAGAGTGTGGGGCTGGGAACACAGCAGCGCTCCTGCTGCAGGTTCGGATCCTATATAGGGATGGCCAGTGCGCTCACTGGCTGAGCACGGTGCTGCCGATCTCAAAAAAAAAAAAAAAAAAAACATTTTTATTAGATTATGACTCCAGTGGCTTCTCCTTCGTGTGTGTAGAGGTCAGTTGTGACTTGCTGGATTCACATGCTTTCTTAGATTTGGGGGAGGCAGCTTTCCCTGCAACCTCAGTTTTCTGAAGGATCCAAGAAAAGCTATTGCTTTTTAGTTTGTCATTTTTGTCTTGTTAGAGTGCTGGAGATGATATAAGCACTCTTCACTTGGAAGTCCCCACTTAAAGTTTTAAATATTTTAAAAT
>NW_007783783.1:0-2842 GCF_000696425.1 Galeopterus variegatus
AGGAGAAGCAGGGAAAAAATGAGACAATTAAATAACTATTGTGAAAATCCAGGGGAGAAGTGATGAGATGTTTAGCCTAGGCATACCCAGAAGGGATGGAGAAGCAGATACAGATTCTAGAAATAGAAAGATTTATAACTGAGAAGACTTCATCACCTATTGGATATTGGTGGAAACAAAGAGAAGAAACTGAACGTGGTGCCCACGTTTCTGAATTTGGGCTATTGGGTGAAGTGTGTGCTGATTTTAGAGAGAGAGGACACAGGGAAAGGGCAGTTTGGAGGACAGAGTGGGGTTCTGTTTTGGATGTGTTGCACTTGAGGTATTTGTGTGATATCAAGGTGGACTAGACTAGCAAATAGCTGGATAAATAGGTCTGCAGTTCATTTATTCATTCAACAAGTATTTATTGAACATCTATTATGTGCCAGACAATGCTTTCATTTTAGACACACAACAATGTCCAAAACAGAATAGGGCTTGCATTCTAGTTAGGGCTAGAACCTCTAGCTCAGAATAGACACCTGCGCTGGAGATGGACTTTTAGGAGTCCACAACCTGGAGATGGTAGGTGGAGAAAGCCATGAGAAGTGGATGAGGCTGATGGTCCAGTGGGGCTTGCATTCTAGTTAGGGCTAGAACCTCTAGCTCAGAATAGACACCTGGGCTGGAGATGGACTTTTAGGAGTCGACAACCTGGAGATGGTAGGTGGAGAAAGCCATGAGAAGTGGATGAGGCTGATGGTCCAGTGGGGGAGTGTAGAATGAGGAGGGTGGGCTTATTTGGGATCAGGTTCAGTCAGGCTATTTCTTTTCTATAGCTCAGAGAATTGAACTTCTTTGATAAATGCCTGCAAATCCCTTAAATATGGTAACTGTTTTCTGATTACACTCAACTCCCAACCTACCTACCCTTCTGAGAGAGGTGGGCAAATCACTGTCTCTCTCCTAGACTTGGTTGCCACATCTCTAAAATAGGAATAATATGTCTTCTTACCTGCTTCAATGTCACTTTCCTGCTTCAGGGCCTCTGCACTCTCTGTTCCTTCTGCCTAGAATGCTCTTCCCTGTGACCTTCCCCTCCTTGGCTTCTTCTTGTCAGATTTCTGCTTAACTAACACTTCTGCAGAGAGGGCTTCCCTGATCCTCCAATATAAAGCAGTATAAACTCAGGCCCTTGAGACTCCAGCACTCTATTCTAATCACTGTCTATTTCTCTCCTTGTTTTTCACTTTTTGTTGATTCCCCTGCTCCCCAACTAAAATGTGTCATGAGAGTAACGATCAAGCTTGTCTTGTTCTTTGTTATAGCCCCATCTCCTAGAACAGAGCCTGCCACATAGTAGGCAAGCAATACTTTTTGAATTATTTTGAATTTGAATTTTGAATTATTTGAATAATTTTGAACAAACGAATAAGGGATTTTTCCAGATTTAGGAGTAAACTTCAAAAAACAATTATTGAGCATTTCTATGTGCCAAGAACTTTGTTAAAGCACTGGGGATGCAAAACTAAATCACAGTTGCTTCTTATTTGCAAACAGACACATATGCAGCTATTCTAAGGGAATGAATGAAGGTGAGGCAGAGGTTTGAGTTGGTGCAGAGAAGGATCTGAAGATGTGTTTTATACTTGGAGGACGGAACTAGGTAGTCTCAGGGCTCCAAGCTGAAATATTGAGATTGAGCTGCCAACTTGGTATTCTGACCTAGAGGTTTGATTGACAAATGAAAAGATGGGACAGGAAAGTGGCTCCACTTTTAAATCTATATTAGACTGTGAACTTCGTATCTTTCTGGTTTACATTGTACATCCAGAGGTGTATATACACGATCATAGTAGGTGCTCAATAAATATTTGTTGAGTAAACAAAAGTTCCATCTTGGTGAGAATAAAATTCAGAATTGGTATATACATACACACACACATAAACACACATATATATAATAATGGAATACTGGAACTCCGTTATTGGAATATTATAATGGAATATTATTCAGTCTTAAAAAGGAAAGCACTCTGACACATGCTATGACATGGATGAAGTTTGAAGACATTATGACAAGTGAAATAAGCCAGCCACAAAAAGATAAATACTGTATGACATCACTTATATGAGGTATCTAGAGTAGCTAAACTTATAGAAATAGAAAATAGAATGGTGAGTGCCGAGGGCTGGGGGAAGGAGAAAATAGAAAGTTGTTGTTTAATGGGATTAGGGTTTCAGTTTTGCAAGATGAAAAAATTCTGGAGATTGGTTGCACAACAATGTGAATTTACTTAATATTACTCAACTATACACTTAAAAATGGTAAGATGGTAAATTTTATATTATGTGTGTTTTACCACATTTAATAACAATAATAAAATTCAGAGTGTGTGGCTGGTGATTCAGCTGCACCTGGATCTGTGTTATTTTGTTCTGAGAAGTTAAAAAATTCAAAAAAGTCTGGGTTCTCAGTGAAAGCGTTCCTCATGACTTGAGATTCTGTGGACCCACATGAAAAGAGGAAGAGGAAACTGATGCTCAGAGAGGTTTTATAACATGTCCAAGGTTATGCTGCCAGCAGGGCTGGTCCTGTGACCAGAAGGCAAGTCTTCTGGCTCCTGGTGCAGCCCTCTTCCCAGTCCACTGGCTGTCAGGGTCAGTCTGTGCAGAGCACCTCGCACCTCCTTACCCATTCTTGCCCCAGGAGACAGAAGATACTCCCTTGACATCCCTGCTTGAATGTGTCATAGGTACCTCACAATTAGCAGGCCCAAATCTGAGCCCCTGATTTATTACTTAATATAGCCTTAAAAATAATTTCTAAGGCCGGCCCGTGGCTCACTCGGTAGAGTAC
>NW_007783784.1:0-2842 GCF_000696425.1 Galeopterus variegatus
GATGGCTGAACACATGGAGGTTCCTAAATGGTGGTGCCCCGGGAGGGCAGGGAAGCTCTGCACCCCTCTCCCATACCTCGCCCTGTGCGTCTCTTCCATATGGCTCTGCATCTATATCCTTTGTAACACCTTTTATAATAAATGGGTAAACGTAAGTACAGTGTTGCCCTGGGTTCTGTGAGCTGCTCTAGCCAATTAGTCGAACCCAAGGAAGGGGTTGTGGGTACTCTGACTGATAGGTGGTTGGTCAGAAGCACAGGCTACAACTTGTGCTTGCGAATGGCCTCTGTAGTGGGGGCAGTCTTGGGGACTGAGCCTTCAACCTGTGGGATCTGATGCTGTCTCCAGGTAGATAGTGTCAGAATTGAATTGAATTAGAGAGCACCCAGCTGGTGTTTACTAGTGAATCATATGCAGAATTGCTTGGTGCAGGGGGAAAGCTCCCACACATATGGGGGCACAGAAGTGTTCTGTGCTGTGAGAGTATACTAGCAGACACTGAATTTATTTTTCCTACATCCTTACAGAACTGGACTTTTCCTTATCTGCAAAATGGGTTACAAGGCTGCCCAGCCTGCCTCACAGGACAGAGGGTGGCAGCCTGAGGATCAGGACCCTGGAGGCCCAACCTCACGCACAGCCAGACTCAGTAGGGCGTTTGGACCCAGCTCCCCCCATTCCTGACACAATGGAGCATCCAGGGAGAAGGTGGAGGTGCGAGGTCTTCACAAAACACAAAATGCTCTACATGAGCAGAGCTTGAAAGGAAAAATGGTCCCCCTTTTTTTGTAAAAACAAAAGCCCCAAATTTTTTTAAATATAGAGGTATGTCTATGCACCTGGCCGAAGGTTGGGGGATGGAGTGGGAAGATTATTAAGTCTTTGCTGCACATCTTTCCATCGCAGCCACTGTGTCACTAGAACAACAGGCACGTGCTTATCTTACTCTGTACCGAGTGTGAAGTGAAGCAATCCCTGGGGTGCCCTCAGCCTGGTGCCTGGGTGCACAGCAACTGCTTTTGGCATTTCACCTTATCCTCCCATGGCCCTTCAGGTAGGTGTAAGTATCTCCATTTTGCAGCTAATGAGCTGAGGCAAGCTCAGAGCAGGTATGTCACCTGTCCCAGCGCCACAGCCAAGCAGGGTACGCTGAGATCTGAACCCAAGTCTACTGTGGTCTTGCCTCTCCTGGGCTGTCCTGCAAATCTTACAGTCTGCGGACTGCGATCCTCCTGGGTACTACTGAGTTACTGTGAATCCAGGGCTGGTCAACCCATGCCCAAGAAGACAACCATACACCTCCCCAGCCTGGATGGCTCACCAAGGGTTGTAGTCGATCCCATCCAGTCTTCGGGCCTGCAGCTGTTTGGCCATGGTGAGCTGGAGACAGCAAGTGGAAGGTGAGAGTCAGAGTCATCCAGATGCAGCCGTCTGGGCCTGCCCTGAGAGAAGCCTGGTTTTTGGCCACAGCACCGCCCTGTCCACTCCCAGGGAGGAGTAGGAGATCAGCACCCCAGATTGCAGGGCAGGCTCCAGCCTTCCTCCCACGCCTATTCCCTTACTCCCACGGCCTTGACTTCCCCACCTGCAGGGGCTGCCTGGTGCCTGCACGTGGAGTCTGCCAGCTCCACATGTCCTGAGGCAGAGCCCTAACCTAGCCAGGTTAAAGTTTGACCAGGAAGGGCTAGGGCTGAGGAGGAGGAGCAGGAGGTGGAGGAAAGGGACAGTCAAGTCAACAGTGACAGCAGCAGCTTTCATTTACAAAGGACTTGCTAAGTTCTTCCATTTAATTCTCAGAATGACCTGGCTGGGCTCATTTCATAGATGAGAAAATGGAGGGTGGAGTGGGGGAAGTGGTGTGCTCAAGGTCACATGACAAATATGATCAGACTCAGGCCTGTTTGACCCAAGGCCACGTTCTCACTCAGGTGAGATGGACACTCATCCAGTCCTGGGAGGATCTCAGGGGTCCTCGTTCCCAGCCCACCCCTCTGCTCCTCTGTGTTCCTTCCAGGCCAGCTCTCCTGTCAGCCACAGGTGTGCAGAAACTGGCCAGGCCTGAGGGCGGCCAAACTCAGGCCCTAAACCTGCCTTGATTTGGCTCCTCCTGCCTTCAGTTTCCTATCAGTTCAATGGGAGCACAGGCTTTGAGGTCTCTTAGTCACCTGTCACTCCTGTGGGTTTGCCCGTCTCAGGTGGCCAGTAGGTGGTGGAGCCAAGTCTCTAACATTCTCTCAGCCACCTGCTGTGGCTATACTGAACCCTTATTGTGGCCATGATCTCACTCAGTCCCCATAGCACTCCCACGAAAGGTGCCATGATAATCCCCATCTAACAGATGAGGACACTGAGGCTCAAAGAAGCTCAGGAACCTGCCTGAGGTTAGAGGAGAGCCCCCAGGTACTATCCATATAAGGGCCACGTTTCTTTACATCCTGGAAATCCTGCTGATGGGAGCCATCTGCAGAGCCCAGCGTGGGGCGTAGCACCTAGCGGGTGCTTTGTCAGCTTTGGCAACCCTGTCCCTTCCCTGAATCCCTAACACCTATCACCAGGCGTGGCACTCAGAACACACCAAACTGGCTTAAAGTAAGGGTGATCATGGCCAGGGAAAACCAGTTCATAACCAAAATGTTAGTGGTTATTATCTTTGCTTGGTTGCCAGATATTTTTTATTTCCTTTTTTATAATTTTCTTATTTTCCAAATTTTCTAAAATAAATATTTTATTTTTATGATTAAAAAATGTGAGAGAGGACTGGCCGGTTCTCTCAGTTGATTGGAGCATGGAGCTGATAACATCAAGGTCGAGGGTTCGATCCCCGCACCAGCCAGACACCAAT
>NW_007783785.1:0-415 GCF_000696425.1 Galeopterus variegatus
AAACACAACCCACAAAATGGGAGAAAATATTTGCAATCATATACCTGATATCTAGAATACACATACAACTCAATAATGAAAAGACAACCCAGTTAAAAAATGGGCAAGGAATCTGAATAGGCATTTCTCCAAGAAAAGTACAAATGGTCAATAAGCACATACGAAGAAGCTCAACACTACTGATCATTAGGGAAATGCAGAGCTAAACCACAGCAAGATACCACTTCATACCCACCAGGATGACTATAATGAAAGTCATCAGATAAGTATTAACAAGGATATCAAGAAATTGGAAACCTTCACACACAGCTGGTGGGACTGTAAATTGGTGCAGCCACTTTAGAAACCAATCCAGCAGTTCCTCAAAAGGTTAAACATAGTGTTACCCTCTGGTCCAGATATGCCATTCCTAAGT
>NW_007783785.1:2188-2842 GCF_000696425.1 Galeopterus variegatus
TCCCTTAAAACTCACTGACTACAAGAAAACAGAGGTGGGCGGGTCCTAGCGCACTGATGTTTACAACTCATTGATCACAGCCAGTCACAGATTTATCTGTTCCTTCTTCCACTCCCACTGCTTCACTTGAATCTCTTTTAAAAAAAAAAAGTAAAAAGTAAACAGAGGTGGAAAGCTGGGGAGGCAGAACTAGAACATAGGCCCACGTGCCACTCACAATCAAGCTGCAGGTGGAGACAGGTGTTACTGTCCTCTGCTGGTCCCTGCCTTCTGAAACGAAGGAAAGGCCAAAGCACTTCACACGTACACACCTACTCAACACGCACACTCCTCCCACAAGTACGCGCTCACTCACAAACCTGGAGCCAGCTGCAAACAGTTGGTTCTGGAGGAATTCCCTCCACTCTGATAGGTGGTAATTGAAGAGGATGGAATTCAGGATCTACATCCTGAAAATAAAAACAGGAAATACAAAGAGCGGAGAACACACAGCACTTACCCGGGGCGAAGGAAACTGGGGAACACAGACTCACCCAAGAAGTCAAGAAACACTAAGGTTACAAAAGGATACAACCAAGCATGGGAAAGAAGAAAAATACGTAAATAAGTCCACCCCGGAAAGGAAGCACCACTGAACGCAGAACAAGGACAAAG
>NW_007783786.1:0-2842 GCF_000696425.1 Galeopterus variegatus
TATTTGCATTATATAAATCCTATGAACCTAAACATAAGCTTTATTTGCATTAAAGATGAGCACCTCTAAATGGAAAATCTGAAATACAAAATGCTCCAATGAGCACTTCTTTTGAGCTTGACTTCTGAGTGTCAGGCTGACACTCAAAATTTCAGATTTTGGAGTGTTTCAGGTTTCAGTTTTCAGATTAGGCACACTCAACCTGAACTCACCTCTCCAATCCTAAAGCCCACTTCTGCACGCAGCTAATCATGGACTTTACACCATTTTCAAGCTACCCCTTCACAAAGTTAAAATTAAATACGTACTGTTGATCAGTTCTTTGTGTTCAGCAAGGGTTTTTGCAGGATCCAGCCAATACTGTGTGAGGAAGAAAAGAGTGATTATAGAAATTAGTTGCTTTTCATTGACCTTTACTTCAAGAATATTTGAAAAACTGTTACTTAAATGACATTTAAATACTTGATAAGTAAAAAACTTCATTGATCATATATACATACAAACATACATAAGAGCTCTCTGTGGCTAGAACATTAAAAGAAAACAAAATAATGCTGATGTTGAGAAAGAAGAAGAGAAGAGAGGCAGTACTTGCTGGATCCTTGGTTGGATTATCACACTGATTACAATAAGGTCAGTAACAACCAGATACTTATGAGTGAGCTTCTTACTACTTGTGGTGGGAAAACAATAGCTGCAAAGAATACCCTGCATGTCCCCTGAAAGATTCCAAAGTCCCCATCACAACCCCCCTTAGAGCCATATCTCTCCCTAAAATGTCCTCACCCTCTTCACTTCTAGCCCCATCCCCTACAGTTATTGCTGCTAGGTATTAGGAAGAAAGCAATCAATTTAAATCAAATCCTCATGAAGGATCCAGGAAAGTGTATCAGCACAGTGGCTGAGGGCTGGAGTCCCAGAGCAGACCCATCTGGGTTCTACCCTGGCTCTCTCCTGGTCATCACCACATAACCTGGGTCTGGTGACTGGCCATCTCTGAACACTCTTCATAAGGCTGCTGTATGGATCAAATAAGTTAATTCACGTAAAGTCATCAGAATGGCCCCTGCTCATACTAAATACATGCAACACATGCTAGAGATGATTCTTATTAAGGTGTGAGGGTCATTCTTAATAATTGCCTTTAGCCAGTCTAAAGAACTTATTTGTTAATTCAAGTTAATCTTTAACGAATAAAATTTCAGGCAGGAATGGGAGAATTCTGGGCCTTGGGGGAGAGGTCTTCCTTTAAATCTCACCTTTGTAAAATAAAATCACTGAAAGAAGAAGAGACAAACCTCCAGCCTGATCTGTCCATCTGCGGGAGGAACAGGCAAGAAGCCAAGGAAGCACTGGGTTTCCACAGGGAAACTCTGGTTCATCCAAGTAGAGTAAAACCAATGCAAATGTTCGGCTGTGTGTTGAGCACAGGCCATCAGGAGTTCCCACAGAGGCACACAATCAAAGGGATGGAGGGATGCCCTGGAGGGTCAGGAGAGGGCAAAGATGGAACCTCTCCCATACTGT
Organism: Galeopterus variegatus; assembly: GCF_000696425.1. Classification (NCBI taxonomy): domain Eukaryota; kingdom Metazoa; phylum Chordata; class Mammalia; order Dermoptera; family Cynocephalidae; genus Galeopterus; species Galeopterus variegatus. The sequence goes on from NW_007783786.1 coordinate 1,528, forward strand.
CCTAGCCAAATGTTGGGGACCCCAAGGGCCAAGCTACCCACTTTCCATTTCCTCACGCTCCTGAGTGAAGACGAGTAATTCTCAGAGCAGGAGGTCAGCACGGGCCCATCTTGAGCCCCCTCATTCCCAGCACTCTGGCATCTGCCCTGGTGAGAACATTCACACCTCCCCAGACACTCTTGGGTTAAGACTCAAGGGCCCGCAAGGAATGCAAGAGAACCCACCTGCCCAGCTCTCCTTTTTCTTTCCCTCAGTTGAGGGCAGAAATGCTTGCTCTACTGTATAACAGTAGCAGTAATTGTATTACACAATTCCTTTACCTCTTATTCCTAATTACGTTTAATATAATAACTATTATTCACACTAAATGTATGTTGTAGTCACTTTATTATAACATTTTATTACGATACTAAACTCTGTTTATGTATACATAATCTCGACTATTTGCCACTCACGTAGCAGTTTCAACTTTTTAAAAAAGTTTCAATATTTTTAAAAAGTAAAATAACCAATATACATAAGTGCAGCAACTTAAAACACAATGTTTATTATTCTGGTCTTTCTCATTTCTCATTTTTTTTCAGGGTCTAAAATCACTCACTTTTAAAACAGAGAAAGTACGGGAAGCAGAGGTTGTAATTAGTGAAATGATCTTGGAGTCCACAGTGACTAAAGATGTGGCTTTGGTGTTAAAATCATGGACCATAAGGAAACTCTGGCTCATCCAAGCATAGTAAAATCATCCCAAATGTTCACTGTGTGTTGAACACAGAGCAGGTCCATTCCTCTAGGTATATAAAGCTATGGAATCTCCATGAAATGGAAACATTAGGCGGGGGGGAATGTTTTTTGCCATTCATGTTCAATAAAAAGATTTAACTATCCCTGGATTTTTCCCATTAACACTTGCATTGGGTTTCTCTTGCTGTTGTAACAAATTACCACAAACTCAGAGGTTTAAAACAACACCCACTTGTTATCCCAGAGTCGTGTAGGTCAGTAGGGGTCTCTGCTCCAGGGTTCACAAGGCTGAAGTCAAGATGCCAGCCGGCCGGGGTCTCAGAGAGCTGTTGGGCTAGGGGACCTTATCCAGAGAGCACAACGGAAGGGCTTGTAGATGGGCCAATTAAAGGCTCTCCCAGTTTTCCCCAAATGTCAAGGCACACATAATATTGGGCTGTGATTTCAGGCCTTACCCCACACTTACACCAGGACTCAGTAAGTGCTTATGGCAAGAAAGGAGGGAAGGGAAGTCACCTCTGTCTTACTGCTCTCTGTCTAATATCATCTTGAAACTAGTGAGAAACAGAAATTA
>NW_007783787.1:0-488 GCF_000696425.1 Galeopterus variegatus
TTCTCACAGTTTCTGTGGGTCAGGAATTCATTCAGGGAACAGTGAGTGTGGCTTGTATCTGTTCCTTGATGGCCGGGGACTCAGCTGGAAGATTTGAAAGCAATTGCTGTCCAGAGCATTCAGGACTGTTGTCATTGCTGTAGTCTGCTTGCTAAGATGTTTATCTTAGTTACTCCATAATACACAAGAAGGAAAGCAAGTTTCAGTAAATACAGGGTTCATTTAGATCTAAGAGGAACAAAGTAAGAGTGAATTACTGTGCCCTAACATTCAGTGTTATCAAGGTTAGAACTCCTGGTTCTCAATTTTCTCTCTGTAGCTGGACCAACAATTCCAATTCTATAGTTTGCAGCAATTTGTGCAAAGGCTGAAGAGAAAAAGCAATTAAGGTGTGTAGATAGCAGTAAAAATGATAATTTCAGTTTTAACTCTGAGCCCAAACAAGAACTAGTGGGAAACAGACACAGCCAAGTCCCAGCATTTACTTC
>NW_007783787.1:2000-2842 GCF_000696425.1 Galeopterus variegatus
CCGTGTATGTCACTGGGATGAACAAAGAATTAATTAAAAAGAAATGGCTGCTGGGCCGGCCCGGTGGCGCACTGGAGAGTGCGTCGCTTGGGAGTGCGGCAGCGCTCCCGCCGAGGATTCGGATCCCATGTGGAGACCAGTTCCCGCTCACTGGCTGAGCGCGGTGCGGGCGCAACACTGAGGGTTGCGATCCCATTGCCGGTCCCTGGTACGGGCACGACACGGAGGGGTGCGATCCCGTTACCGGTCAGTAAAAAAGACAAAAAGAAAAAAAAAAAAAGAAAGAAATGGCTGCTGTCTTGTGACCCAAAGAAAGAAAGGACAGCAAAGCACATCAAAAGGGGACCTTATCCATGGCTTGCATTAATGAACACTTTATGCCAAAGACTTCCAGAAGTATCCTTGGATCTGTGACCAGTGTTGTGCTGGTAAGCATTTAACGACTGGATCTCTGAGCGGGGGAAAAAACCCCAAAACTTATTTTTGTGTATGTGTGTCCAGGCATCAGTGGAGGAGGTTGGATCCTGAAGGCCTTGGATGTTAGTTCAGGGATAGCTGATGAATTTTAAACAGCTATCGATGGTTCTCGTATGGCAACACATCACACTGAAACCCTCAAACGAATTAACATGGGCAGGTTCTGCACCAGAGTCTGAAGAAATTAGCCATTCACTACAGGGTTTTCATTAAAACAAACCGACAAAAATCTGAGTTTTAAGGGCTGAATTGTAACCCCCTAGTATTTGTATGTTCAAGTCCTAACCTGCAATACCTCAGAACGTGACTAAATTTGGAGCGATGAACTTTAAAGATGTAATTAAGGTAAAATGATTGTAAGGGTT
>NW_007783788.1:0-2842 GCF_000696425.1 Galeopterus variegatus
CTGCTCTCCGTCTCTGGGAGCACCAATGCCGAGCCTGGCTCTTCCACTCGGTCGACAGGCATGAGAGACCAAGAGCACTAGCAGGTTTGCCTTTTTAAAAGTCAGATCAATCAAGTTCCTTAACAATGTGAACACACACTGTGACATGTACTGGAATTTTCTCAATTATCCAAATTTTTAATGATAAGCATGCATTACTTAAAAAAATAAATAAAACCTTAATAGTATAATTCATAAGAAGGTAATCAATCTATTATGTGTTGTCTGAAGACCTATAATTGTTATTTTTCAAATTCTTTCAATACCATTTTTGTCCTTTGAACCATGAATTTAATTTAGAGAAGGTGGAAATGTTGTGAGATCATCCGGCCTCTTGTTTCACAGGTAAATTTTCGATTTCTCAATGTCCCTCGCCCAACGCACATGGTTCTAGTAAAAGGGTCAGTCACAGGGATGAGGGTGGTTCACGCAGAGAGGCGGAAAAACAAGACGCAAACTAAACTAAACATCCAGAGTAACCTAAATAATTTACTTCTCTGGAAACAATCATTAATCCTGAAGTGTTCACATGACCCAAACAAAGGCAACCAGATCAGTTCCATTGGGGAGAGGATTTCTCTCTTTATCTTGGCCTCCAAGTCAAGAGAAGATGTGTGTTTGGAACAGCCATTTAAATCTTGAGTGATAGATGGGCCTGGCCCAACTCCTTGGACTTCCCAGAAGAGTATTAAGTATTTGCTGAAGGTTTGAATTAATTTTCTGTCACACACATCAGAAAGAATTCTTAATAAATAACCACCCAGAAAGGGGAAGGGAGAAGGGGATTAGCAAAAAATTGGCAAATGGCCATGAGAAATGATTACATTGTGTAATGGTGAACACACTAATTATCCTGGTTTGAGCATCACAGATTGCACACAAGTATTGATATTCAACGCTGTTCCCCACAGATATGTACAGTCAACTATGTTTCAGTAATAAATAAATAAAATAACCACCCATAACTAATGCCACCTGTCCCATTGTTAAGTTCTCCAAGCAGGAGGACGCCATAATATCCCTCCCATTTATAATAGTGACGGTAAAAACAAACAAACAAACAAACAAACAAAAACATTCCTATGTTCAACTTAAACTTACGGTTATAATTTTAAGGACTTCTGTTTCCATCTGAGACAGAGGAACAGGAACTGCATATATCTTCCTACTAAAATAACTAAGAAAAACAGACAAAATATATGAAACAAAGGTTTTCAAGTCACTAGATGTTAAGTCACACAGGACAGTGATTTCTGAGATGACTAGCACATGAGGTGAGCCCTGTGACGTCCCCAGATTACCACCTCATAGAGTTTACAGGCTGCAGCACAGGAGGAACCTGGAGAGAGCCTGAGGGACTCCCTGAAGTGAGCAATTCAGCTGAGAGTCTTGGGACAGGAAGAGGGACAGAGCTTGCAGGACAGAGTGCCAGAAGAGAGAACGGCAGGACAGCCATGTGCAGAGGTTCCTCCTCAGGTATTCAGCAGGGGACCGATTAGCACGTGTGTATACGGAAACTACCCCAGGCTGGGGGGAGCCATCTGGAAGGATGACAGAACAGCACCCAGGGTGCACACAGGACTGTGAATAGTGCCTGTTCCTACCAGCCAGACGGGAAAACACGTAACTCACGGCATATTAGTAAAGTATTCAGGAAAGTCATGCCTCAGTAGCAGGGAATAAACAGCCCTAGACAGAGCACTGCTCTGGACCTACCTAAGAAAATCATAAAAGTAAGACCCAAAAGGATCAAACTGTTTCAAAGTAACTTAAGTGCATCCCAGAACATGAATATCAAGGATGTTTATAGGAATATAAAAATAATCAGCACAAAACAGAAGAAAATTCACAGTGTCTGCCATCTAATCAAAGATTATCAGATGTGCAAAGCAGCAGGAAAACACGACCCATAAAGAGAAGAACAACCAGTGAGTAGAAACGGACCCCTGGCCAGTCCCTGCGTCCGGTCCTCTGTGGCCTCCAGTTCTCCACTGAAGCCCTTCATGCAGGTGGGGATCAGCCAGCTGGCATTCGACCCATCTCTCCTCCTCATTTACACCCTCGTGTCTATTGAGTTCTCTCCCGCACAGGACTCGCTCTCTGTGTCTTCAGGACTTGTGCTGCTCTTCTTTTTACCTCCTCGAGCTTCTCCTGCCTTCTGAACTGTGCAGCCAGATGTCAAGAACAAGCACCATTTGTGTCAGTAAAGCCACAGTGGCTCGACCCATCTCTCCTCCTCATTTACACCCTCGTGTCTATTGAGTTCTCTCCCGCACAGGACTCACTCTCTGTGTCTTCGGGACTTGTGCTGCTCTTCTTTTTACCTCCTCGAGCTTCTCCTGCCTTCTGAACTGTGCAGCAAGATGTCAAGAACAAGCACCATTTGTGTCAGTAAAGCCACAGTGGCTTGAATGCCACCTGCTCCGTGAGCGGACTTCCGACTGCTAATGAAAGCTGGCACCTTATCCCTGTCCTGGAAAGTCAAGGTGCACATTGCCGTACTGAAGTTTCTGAGAAGGTCATTGCCAAAGTATTCTAAGTTAATTATCCCAGCATTTCCCCAACTTACTGACTACAGGATCCTTGGAACACAATTTGAAAATTATTGACCCCATTCAATGTCCCCATTTTATAGGTAAGAAAACTAAAGTCCAGACAAGGAAAGTAATTTTCCCAAGAACACACAAGGTGTTAGTGTCACAACAGAGACTACTACTTAAGTCTCCGGAATAAGTCCAATATTCAGTCCTCATCGCTCACCCAGAAATCTTGGAAATCTTGGAATTTTCCTCAGGAATTTCCT
>NW_007783789.1:0-203 GCF_000696425.1 Galeopterus variegatus
AGACTTCAAGTGACTTACTATGTCTGTGCATGTGTATATTATATAAGAGTATATATAAAATGTATCATTTATGTGTATAGTATACATTATACAATATTAGTATTAACATGTTATGTAGTATATGTAATATATGTGTATATATACACATGTATTTGGAATCCCCAAAGAAGAGGGAAGAACAGAAAAAATATTTGAAAAAATGA
>NW_007783789.1:2407-2842 GCF_000696425.1 Galeopterus variegatus
AAAATGCAAGATTTATGAAAAATATTATGACACATTACTGAAGGACATAAAAAAGGCACAAAGAATGGAGAACATACCATGTTCCCAGATTAGAGAAGATTCGTGATCATTAAAATTCTTCTCAAATGAATCGATAACTTATTCAAGGTAATCCTAATCTTTCTCTTTTTTCTTTTCAATTGATGTTCCAGTTATGTACTGCTGTGTAACAAACTGCAGTGGTTAAGAACACTTTCCACTGGAGTCAGTTAGCACACACCCATTAGCGTTCTTGGCTTCTCTCAGCCTAGTGGCCGGGTTCTAAGAAGAAGCATCCCAAAATGAGGATCTGACAGAAGATATGTTACCTTTTATGACTTACTCTCACCTCCACTGGAGTCAGAGGCCCACCCAGGTTCTACTGAAGGAAATACAGACCTGGCCTCTCAGCACAGG
>NW_007783790.1:0-1392 GCF_000696425.1 Galeopterus variegatus
AGTATGTGATTTCAAATTATACTACAAAGATATAGTAACCAAAACAGCATGGTACTCACATAAAAATAGACATTTGGATCAGTGGAAAAGAATAGAGAGCCCAGAATCAGCCCACAGACTTACAGCCAATTGCTTTTTGACAAAGGCAACAAAAACATACATTGGGGAAAACACTGCCTCTTCAATAAGTGTTGCTGGGAAAATTGGCTATCCATATACATATGAATGAAACTAGATCAGCAACTCTCACCATACTCTGATATCAACTCAAAATGGGTTAAAGACCTGAAACTATAAAGCTACTATGGGAAAATTTAGGGGAAACACAACAGGAAGTAGAACTGGACATAGACTTTATGAAAAGGAGCCCAAAAGCACAAGCAACAAAATAAAAAATAAATAAATGGGATTATATCAAACTAAAAAGCTTCTGAACAGCAAAGGAAACAATCAAGAGTGAAACTACAACCTACAGAGTGGAGAGAAAATATTTGCAAGCTATACATCTGACAAGGGATTGATATGCAGAATGTGCAAGGAACTCTAGCAACTACACAGTAAAAATAAATAAATAAGTAAATAAATAAAAAAGCAATTAAAAAATGGATGAAGGAGCTGAATAGACATTTTTCTAAGGAAAACATAGAAATGGCCAACAGTCACTTAAAAGAATGCTCAACATCACAAATTATCAAGGTCATGCAAATTAAAACTACATTGATTATCACCTCACCCCAGTTAGACTGGCTATAATCAAAATGATGCAGAATATCAAATGCTGGCAAGGATGTGGAGAGAAGGGAAAGTTCCTATACTGTTGGTGGGAATGTAAACTGGTACCACCATTAGGAAAAACAGTGTGGAGGTTTTTCAAACAATGTCAGACCGATCTACAACACAATCCATCAAACCCACTTCTAGGTATATAAACAAAGGAATGGAAATCACCATGCCAAAGGGATACCTGCACTGCCATGTTCATCACATCTCTATTTACAATATTCAAGAGTTGAATCCAACCTAAATGTACATAGATGGACAAATAGATAAGGAAAATTTGGTATACATACACTGTGTTATACTAGTCTCTCACGAAAAATGAATGAAATTCAGCCTTTCATAACAACATGGATGAGCTTGGAGAAAATTGTGTTAAGTAATCCAGGTGCAGAGGGGAAATACCACGTCTTCACTCATAAGTGGGAGCTATGAGAGAAAGCAGGAAGGAAAGAAGGACAACAGTGGTGCATTGGACTTGCAGAGACAGAGAGCATACCTAGGGTTGTGGGGTGGGGTAGTGGAGGAGAGGAAGGGGAAGGAGGTCAGGGATTATTTGGGTGAGGGATAAGGGTAATAATCACAATTTGTGGTAATGGACATGCTGATAGTATA
>NW_007783790.1:2392-2841 GCF_000696425.1 Galeopterus variegatus
CTCCCTCCTGAGAAGTCTCTTCCCACTGGTCAGAGCCCTAACATCTTTGAGGGCTAAGCCCATGTCCTGTAAGTATCCCTTAAGAGGACCTTTTTTGTTTGTTTGTTTGTTTGTGACCTGGAAGGGGATCATAACCCTTGGCTTGGTGTCGCCTGCACCTCGCTCAGCCAGTGAGCACACCAGCCATTCCTATATAGGATCCAAACCCGTGGCGGGAGTGCTGTGCTCCCAGCACCGCACTCCTGAGTGAGCCAAGGGGTTGGCCCAAGAGGACTTTTTCTTCTGGCCCCCTCTTCCTCTGAGGAGAGGGCTCAGGAATGAGACTCAGCCTCCACTCTCACATGACTTAGTTGACCGATGAACTACTGCCCTAAGAAGGGGAAAGATACAGGGAACAGCCTGTGTATGGTGAATCAGTGTTTTTCCAACCGTGGTGAATGCCTTTCTTT
>NW_007783791.1:0-490 GCF_000696425.1 Galeopterus variegatus
CATCCATGTATCCACCATCCATTCATTCACCATCCACCATCCACCATCCATCTGCCATCCACACATCCATCCACCATCCATTCATTCACCATCCACCATCCACCATCCATCCACCATCCATCCACCATCCATGTATCCACCATCCATTCATTCACCATCCACCATCCACACATCCATCCACCATCCATCCATCCATTTACCATTCATCCTTCCACCCATCCATCTATCCACCATCCATTCGTCCATCCACCATCCATTGATCCATCTACCCTCCATCCAACTATCCACCATCTATTCATCCACCATCCATCCACCCCCCATCTATCTGTCTACCCAACAATCGTCTTTCAAGCTCTGGATCCAGGCACCCTGGGCTCGGGAGGGGAGCTCTGAGGCTGCCCATGCTGATGCATGTTCCCCCTGCCTGGAATACCCTTTCCATCTTCTCTCACCTGACACTTGCTTACCTTTTGGCCATGGCTATAGCATC
>NW_007783791.1:2370-2841 GCF_000696425.1 Galeopterus variegatus
CAGCACATGAGGAAGACTTGACCAGCCATTGCTGGCTTTGAAAACAGAGCGAGTGGCGATGAGCTGAGGAACACGGGCCACCTCTAAAGATCGGAGAAGATGGCAAATGGATTCTCCCCCGGAGCCTCCAGAAAGGAACTCACCCTGGCCAACCGTGAGACCCACTGGGGACTTCTGACCTCCAGGACTAAAAGATGATAAATTTGGATTGCTTTAAGCCACTAAGTTTGTGTTAAGTTGTTACAGCAGCAACAGGAAATTAATACAGACGTTGGTACTGGAGTGGGGTGCAGGACAGCACCTACCTTATCTCGGAAGCACAGGGAGGCACTGCACGCTGATTAAACATTTAGATTCTGCCTCAGATAATCCAAGGTTTATATTCCAGTGTTTGCAAGCTGTGTGTGCTCGGGCAAGTGACATTCTCTCAACTGAAATGTCCTCATCAGTAAAAGAAAAATGTAGTGGCAC
>NW_007783792.1:0-551 GCF_000696425.1 Galeopterus variegatus
AAAAAAAAAACTTAAGGAAATCTCTTTGACTTTTACATCAGAAAATTATTGCAGGAAAGAGGCTAAATGACTTGCGTGTCTAAGTACATTATATAACTCATGTTTCACATCAGCACTTCTACTTCCTGACCCTGGAGCCAGACGGAGGTGGATTTTAACACTGGATCCCAGCTGTAATAATATTGATTTAATTAATTAATTGTACCTCAGTCTTTCATTTCTAAGATGGAGATAATAAAATCTACCATGCAGTGTTGTTAAAGATCTATGCTGCAAATTAAAAACACCTAGTATGCTACGCAGCACATACTAAATACGGTAGCAAATGGTAGTTAGTAACTGTGATGCTACTGACTTGGTACTTATGTCATCAAAAACATTTTGAGAACAGCAATATATCGTTCTATAATCAGATCAATCTGAACAGAAATATACAATGGAAAAATTAAGGGAGTAGACGAAGTGAGAAAGTGGTGACTATTTTATCCTTTCAACTAAATAAGCTGATGCATACATATTTTTGTGTGCTAAATTAATCTATGTGTATATAT
>NW_007783792.1:2614-2841 GCF_000696425.1 Galeopterus variegatus
TATACAAATGGCCAACAGACACATGAAAAAATGCTCAACATCACTCAGCATCCAGGAAATGTGAATCAAAACCACACTGAGATACCAACTCATCCCAGTTAGGATGTCTAATATCCAAAAGACTGAGAATGAAAAATGCTGGTGAGGTTCCAGAGAAAAAGGAAGCCTCATGCACTGTTGGTGGGACTGCAAAATGGTGCAGCCTTTATGGAAAATGGTATGGAGGT
>NW_007783793.1:0-985 GCF_000696425.1 Galeopterus variegatus
AAAAGTATAGCACTTTTGAAGATAGATCTGTCCAAGATGCGGCTTTCTGATAACAGTGGCTAAACTGCTGGATGATTAATGAATTTGAGCTTGAGGAGGCTAACAAAAAAGAGAAACTGGTGTATTGGCTGCTATGTCCAGAAAAAATCAGAAATTACTTAGATGATGGCAGGAATTGTGATAAAGACAAACACAGAAATAGGTTGATACATTCAATGCATGAAGAGAAAAGTTTGAGAAGTTGGTAAAATCAGAGAGAAAAAGTGGAGGGCGAAAAAATGATACAGTAGTCCACTTTTATTTGCAGTTTTGCTTTATGTGGTTATGGTTAGTTGTGGTCAATGGAAATATGAAAACATTAAATATGAAATTCCAGAGATAAGCAATTCTTAAGTTTAAGTCGCATGCCCTTCTGAGTAGTGTGATGAAATTTCACACTGTCCTTCTGCATCCTGCCAGAGAGGTGACTGCTCCCCTTTGTCCAGAATATCCACATTGTAGATGCTCCCCTCCTGTTGGTCATTTAGTAGCCGTCTTGGTTATCAGATAGACTGTTGCAGTGTCACAGTGCTTGTGCTAAAGTAACCCCTATTTTACTTCTTAATGTCCCCAAAGTGCAGGAGTAGTGATGCTGGCATATGTTGTAATTGCTTTATTTTATTATTGTTGTTAATCTCTTACTGTGCCTAATTTGTAAGTTAAACTTTATAATATGTCTGTAAGTACAGGGAAAAACCAGTATGTATAGAGTTTGTTACTCTCTTCAGTTTCAGGCATCCACTGGGGATCTTGGAACATATCCCCTGCAGATAAGAGGGGACTACGGTACTAAGATGAGACTACCGTACAAGTAGGACTGACTGTAACTCTTCCATAGGAGCCTTTAAAGAGCGGGTTTTCTTCTGCAGATAATGGAGTAATGACCTCAGGCAGCATGAAGGGGATTAAAACAGTTTGACCCATTCACTGACTTAATAATTGGGGA
>NW_007783793.1:1738-2841 GCF_000696425.1 Galeopterus variegatus
CTCAGGCAGCATGAAGGGGATTAAAACAGTTTGACCCATTCACTGACTTAATAATTGGGGAGAAAGGATTCCTTAAATGAGACACTTCTTATTAAGATTTTCTAACCACAAACCTAACATTTTTTTCATTCTACATAATTAAAGCTTCAACTGGGACAAACTAAGGCACATACTAACTATTTTTCTGATATTCTCTATGTCTTTAACTTAGCTTTAAAACTGGTAGGATTACAGCAGTTATTTTTAATTAGAAATATTATATTGAAGTAAAGAATTCAGATTATTTCACATTTCTTAAAATTCATATTTTTCTATGTTACTATTTGATTTAGATTAGCTCATTTTAATGATCCACTTTGAGGTGGCTATGTAGAATACTCAAATTTAATTGCTGTTTTTATATGCACTTGGGTACATTTGCATTAATAACAGAGATCTCTGTTATAATAAGAGACAAATAAAGCAAACAGAACTTATTAATACTGTTGCATTTCTAAACTTTCTTTTGCTTTTGGCTTCCAAGGAGTTTATGTCTACTCAAATTTGGAAAATATATTACCTCATATATAGAGAATTTTCTCTATTAAAAAGAAGATTATACCCATGACTCCATTAGTCCCTAAGTTAATGGTGACTGGTAAGCGTGCAAGCTTGTGGTCTGTGGATGCATTTCCTACTAGGTGTATTCCTTTTCTCATTGGTGACAAAAATTCTGTCGAGCATCACTTTCAGAATAAATGATTTTCACCTATTTTGAAAATCTGTTGAAGTATGTACTCCCACTCCTTGATGATTTCAACTCAACCATCAGATGAGACCCTTACGCCAGGCCTGGCCACTTCATTTGTTGCTCAGATTCCAAAGCAGCTATTAATTCTAGTTGCATCCAAAGTATTATCAGCAGCACATTTTACCAGGCCTAACCTTCATATTCTTTAACCAATTCCTAGCTATTCCCTGAATTAATATTAAGATAAAAGTATCTAGAAGAGATATTGAATATCTATCCAAACTCTCAAATACTTTTTGTTTTATAGATTACTCTTCCTTTTCCCTTGCCAGCTATATGCAATCACAAAGGCACAGCACTGTATTTTTTGTCC
>NW_007783794.1:0-340 GCF_000696425.1 Galeopterus variegatus
CCCCCCCACCATCCCAGCTTGGGAACTTGGGGCTCTTCTTGCTGCAGCTTGGTATTCATCAACGGGCTGGCTGCACATGTTGGGGGATGTGGCTGAGGCCCTTGGACCCCCACCACCTCGGGTCAGCAGAGCCCAGAGCACTTCCTGTGGCAGCTCCTACTTTCCACTTTTGAGATCATATTTTTTACCTTTCATGTGTAAGTGAGAACATGCAGTATTTTTATCTTTGTATCTAGCTTATTTTAATTAATTAATATAATGTCCTCCAGGAACACATATCTAGCCCTGAATGACAGGATTTCATTCCTTTTTATGGGTGAATGGGCCACTCCCAACCCCC
>NW_007783794.1:1323-2841 GCF_000696425.1 Galeopterus variegatus
TAAACACTGCACTTCCTCAGCCTTGAAGTCCTGCTGTCATCCTTAATATTTCTTACTCATACTTTCTTTGGTTTGCTTCCATGGAAAGCATCCTCAAGAAAATGCATTCTCAAGTTTTTCCTTTGATTAGAACTCAGAAGTTTTTACACTTTGGAGACATGTAAGAGATAAGCAAAATTAAAAGACAACGAGAATCCTACACACAGCAACAGAAAAGCATCAAGTCACCTATAAGGAAGTTCTCATCAGACTAACACCAGATTTCTCAGCAGAAACCCTACAGGTCAGAAGAGAATGGGATAATATATTCAAAGTACTAAAAAAAAAAAACTGGTCATCAAGAACATTAAACCCAGCAAAGCTATCTTCAGAAATGAAGGAGAAATAGTGTACTTCCCAGAAAAACAAAAACTGTGGTAGTTCACCACCACATAACCAGCCTTACAAGAAATTCTCAGGGGAGTCATGCATCTGTAATACAATAAAAACCAACAATCACTACCATGAATACATGAGAAATAATAAAACCCTCTGGAAGAACAAAAACGCAAATGAGAAAAAGGAGAAACTATTTTTTACCACCTCAAAAAAACCAATGAACAATGAAAATAAACAATTAAAGGGAAATAAAGGAATGAAAGATATTTAAAACAACCAATTGAAAATCAATAAAATACCAGGAGTAAGACAATACCTTTCCAAAAATAAACCTTAAATGCAAATGGATTAAACCCCCCACTCAAAAGTCACAGACTGAGTGATTGGATTTAAAATCTGGGCCAAACAATATGCTGTCTTCAGAAGACTCACCTCACCTGTAAGAAACACACAGACTAATAGAGAATGGAAGGAAAAAGATATACCACATGAATGGAAACCAAAAAGAACAGATGTAGGTATTCTTATATATGAAAAATAGACTTTAAACCAAAAATGACAAAAAGAGACTAAAGAGGCCACTGTACAATGATTAAAAAGATCTATTTAGCAAGAAAACATAACAATTATAGATATATATGCATCCAACACCAGAGTACCCAGCCACGCCCCCCAACATGTGCAGCCAGCCCGTTGATGAACACCAAGCTGCAGCAAGAAGAGCCCCAAGTTCCCAAGCTGGGATGGTGGGGGGTGAGGGCTTTTGCCACATCCCCTGACACCTGTACCCAGCCCAGCAATGACCAAGCCACCACTGGAAGCCTCCCGGTCCCTCCTGTGGGAATGAAGGGAGTGCCACAGTATTCAATCCTGCCCCTCCTCCTTCCTCCTTTTCCCATCCCATTTCCTTCCCCTTTCCCCTCTCCCCCTTCCTCCCAGGTGCTCTGCAACAACATCCTAGAATGTAAAAACTAATATTAATAAAATTACATTTTCTTAAAAAAAGTGGAAAGTAGAATAGTGGTTACTAGCGGCTGGGAAGGGTGGAAGGAGTAAGGCATAGGGAAAGGTTGGTCAACAGATACAAAATTACAGCTATATAGGAGGAATAAGTACTAGTGTCTATAGCTCTATAGGTTG
>NW_007783795.1:0-345 GCF_000696425.1 Galeopterus variegatus
CCTCAGTTGCCAGAGCCATTGTCCAGTCCCAGAACTGTCACCCATTGCAGAGAAGCTCCCCGCAGAGCAGCAATCCTGCAGGTGGCTCATCGCTGCAGCCGCAGACTCAGCAGATGCAAAGGAGGTGGCTACAACCACTACTGCCACTGCCACCACTACGAGTTAATCCTGCTGCTGAAAAGGACATTACAGACATGAGGGAGATGGCCACCAGCACCACTGCCATTCCACCACCAGATAACTGTGCTGCCACTTAGGACACTGCAGACACAAGGGAGGCAACGGCAGCCTCCGGTGCATCTACCACTCCCACAAGATAACCCCACTGCTGCCAAGGACACTGCA
>NW_007783795.1:2545-2841 GCF_000696425.1 Galeopterus variegatus
TTTAAAAGATCCTAACAAAATTCCATAAAATAACAGGAGTAAGACAATACCTTTCAGTAATGACCCTAAATGTAAATGGATTATATTTGTCACTCAAAAGACACAGAGTGGCTCATTGGATTAAAAAGTTAGACCCAACTGTATGCTGTCTACTAGACACTCACCTCACCTGTAAAGACACACAAAGTCTAAGAATGAATAGAAAAAGATATACCATGCAAACGGAACCAAAAAAGAGCAGCAGTAGCTATTCTTATATCAGATAAAATAGACTTTAAACCAAAAACCATAAAAAG
>NW_007783796.1:0-576 GCF_000696425.1 Galeopterus variegatus
TGTTGAGATTTTTTTCATGTGCCCATTAGCCATTCAAATATCTTCTTTTTTTTTTTTTTTTTAAAGAGACCAGTAAGGGGATCTTAACTCTTCACTTGGTGTCGTCAGCACCATGCTCTCCCAAGTGAGCTAACCGGCCACCCCTATATAGGGATCCAAACCCGTGGCCTTAGTGTTATCAGCACCACACTTTCCCAAGTGAGCCATGGGCCAGCCCTCAAATATCTTCTTTGATGAAGTCTCCATTCAAGTCTTTTGCTTATTCTATTTGTTGGATTGTGTTTTTATGATTAATATGTAAGAGTTCTTTATACATATTGGAAAAAAATTCTTTGTCAGATATATGTTTTGCAAATGCTTTTTCTTAGCTTGTGACTGGCCTTTTCATTTTCATGATGGTGTCTTTTGATGAGCAGAAGTTTTGAACTTTGGTAAATCTAATTTATCAAATTTTTATCTTTTTGATTAGTGCCTCTGTGACCTCTTTAAGAAATACTTTCTGGGCCGGCCTGGTGGCCGCTTGGGAGCGTGGTGGCGCTCCTGCCGAGGGTTCGGATCCCACATACAGACCGGTTC
>NW_007783796.1:2507-2841 GCF_000696425.1 Galeopterus variegatus
ACTGCTTATATTAATTCATTCTGTTGCTTATAACATAAATATCTAAAACTGGGTAATTTATTAAAAAAACAATATTTATTGCTTATAGTTTTGGGGGTTGGGAAGTCCAAAGTCCAGGGAACACATTTGGTGAGAGCCTTCTTGGTGGGTGGTGACTCTTCACAGCAAAGCAGGGTGTCACATGGCAGACGGCAGAAGCAGAGAGAGAGCTTCTTAAGCACTCTCCTTTAAAGTCATCAGAATGAAGCCCATCCGGCCTGCAGCTCACTCGGGAGAGTGCAGTGCTGGTAACACGAAGGCCATGGGTTCGGATCCTATATAGGGATGGCCGGTT
>NW_007783797.1:0-964 GCF_000696425.1 Galeopterus variegatus
AGAAGTGGCTTTTTCTTTTCTTTAACATTTACCCTCTTTAGGCATATTCAGAGGTCAATGGAATGATGTGCACTTTGCATTTCTTAATTCACAGATATTCATAACAGTCCTAGAAGTAATTCCTACTATGATTTGCAGAGAAAACAATGACTCTCAGAGAAGTTAGTAACTTCCAAGGTCACAAAATGAGATTCCTGTAACTGGCTCTAAGGACTAATATCTTTCAATTATGTGACCCATAGTCAACCACCAGCTCCCTTATTCATTCAACTGCATGGTATTTTTATGACCACCTTAAAGGTCATTATTTTAAATTGATATAGAGGTTTATTGTTTTATCTTTACATTAACAAAGACTGCCTGTGTGAACAATGATAGAATTTCAATTCTGTTGTGAAAAAGATGGCAGCACCTATTATATTCCATGATGGCTACTTTAAAAAGTTAAATCGTTGTGAAGATAAAGGTTTAATTGAAAAGTACCATGAACATGGAGGGGATCACCGAGTCTGAGGACACTGAGTAGCCAACCAGCAGCCTGAGCCTCGCCTGAGGTGGTGAGCTTATTAGTGCTGCAGAATCTCCAACCCAGACCCACAGAATCAGAATCTGCATTTTAACAAGATCCCTCATGACTCCTATGCATGATAAAGTCCAAGAAGCAGTGATCTAGAGAGGACAATGGCCTCCTTTCTTAAGTTGGGTAATAAATTAAGAGGCTGGTAATAGTTGGGCTTGTGTTTCGGACCTGGCTATATTAGAATCACCCATGAACTATAGATGCCTGTGTGTACTCCAGATTAGTTAAATCAAACTCTCTAGTTGTGGGATCCCAGCATGAATATAGTTTTTAAAAGTTTTTCAGGTGACTCTAATATGCAGCCAGGGCTAGGGATTGGCTAATGGAAAGCTAGAATGTATGACCTGATCTTTAAAATAATGCATTAAAACAGAATAGATAGAA
>NW_007783797.1:1613-2841 GCF_000696425.1 Galeopterus variegatus
CCTGTGTGTACTCCAGATTAGTTAAATCAAACTCTCTAGTTGTGGGATCCCAGCATGAATACAGTTTTTAAAAGTTTTTCAGGTGACTCTAATATGCAGCCAGGGCTAGGGATTGGCTATTGGAAAGCTAGAATGTATGACCTGATCTTTAAAATAATGCATTAAAACAGAATAGATAGAATTGTGAGAAAGTCATAGTCAAAACTAAATTTCAAATCTAATTAGCAATCTAGAATGGAACCTGGGAGGAACGTTTTCTTTGTCCTTCACTAGTGTTCTTTTCTGGATTATATGACATACTTGAAGTTGTTTTCTTAGCTCAGGAAATGCTGGTCATGGCAGACAACCTTAATAGTACAGGTGAGAAAACATCTTTAGCATTCAGGCAGTAGAGTTTACACTCACACAATGATTTCTTTTTCAACAATGTGATAGGAACTCTGGTGATATGTTTTTACATGACAGTGGTTACATCTGGAGAGCAGACAAACTGAGTTTCCACTGCTACAGAAGACAGTAATGTCTCATGTCCCACTCCCCCGACTGCCCCCAGCCTCTGTGCCTTGTCAGTGAAAGGCCTTATTGGTAAAACTGGAACCTTTCTGTAAGCCACCACTCTGTGAGACTCAAGAAAAAAGTGACCCAGGACTGACCACTTAGGAACCTTGTAACTTCTCTGACCACAGAGTGATGTCATTAGGTAAGATGAGTTTGAAATTTGATCCACAGTACACGATGTTAAAAGCTTTAGGATAAACTCTTACAACTTAAAAAGACAAATAACCTAACCAAAAAACAGGCAAAAGATCTGAATAGGCACTTCTCCAAAGAAGATAAACAAATGGCCAACAAGTAAATGAAAAGATGTACCATGTCATTAGCCATCAGGGAGATGCAAATCAAAGCCACGATGAGATAACAAGCCACACCCAGTAGGATGGCTATACTCAAAAAGGCAGATAATAACAAGTGTTGGTGAGAATGTAGAGAAACTGGAACCCTCATACACTGCTGGTGGGAATGTAAAAGGTGCAGCCACTTTGTGGAGAAGTCCTCAAAAATTTATAAATAGAGTCACCATATGACCCAGCAATTCTACTTTTAAGTATATGCCAAAGAGAATTAAAAACATATGTTTGGCGGTCAAGATGGCAGAATAGATGGTCACCAGCATCACTCTCTCTCACAAATCAACCAATTTACAACTATAAAAATGTAACAACAGCCA
>NW_007783798.1:0-367 GCF_000696425.1 Galeopterus variegatus
TTATCTAAAATATAAACCTCTCCTGAAATGATTTCAGCAAAAGTTACATTCTTATGATTAAATCTAAGTATAATTGTCTCTAAAGATTCCACCAACAGATAGCTTGCCCTTAGCAAACATTTTTTCACATCTTTCCCTTCAGTAATTCTTAAAATCTCTTAAGAGGAGCAGTATGACAACCATCTGTTAGCTGTAAAATCATTAAAGTATACAATCCCATACCTCAGCAGTGGTTAGAGTTGATTAGATGGGCTGTTGCCCCCTGGCCGGAGACCATTGCCTCATACATGCATTACCTAAAATCCCTATTCTAAAAATCAAATGAGAATCAACACATACTTAATTAGAATTGATTAAATGGGCTTTT
>NW_007783798.1:2537-2841 GCF_000696425.1 Galeopterus variegatus
ATGCAGCTCAAGTAACAAAGTAGGAAAACTAAGAGAAAATTCATCTGAAATTGAAAAGGTAAGACTTGTTTTGTGGCAAAATGGAGATGGCCTTTTCTTGCCAGTATCTTTTAGGTCTGACCTCATTCTCTTCAGATTCTATAAGCCTTAACATACTTACCCAATGGGTATTGAGTGTACAACATCTATTTAGTGTTCAGTCCTGTTTAGCATTTGAAGAGTCCTCTGCTCATCACTGAAAAACATGGATTTGAGAGTAACAGAAGACTTTTTCTGCCCTTGAGAAGCTTAGATCTAGTTGAAC
>NW_007783799.1:0-376 GCF_000696425.1 Galeopterus variegatus
GCGGCCGCGGGGCTGGAGGGGGCTGTGCGCGCCCGCGGGCGGGGGTCGCTCGGAGAGGCCCCCAGCGGGCCCTGTAAGCCCCCAGGGACGTCGTGCCATTTCCCGGGCCCCTGCACCGTGAGCAATTCCACGCTTTCCAATCCTGCGGGTCCTGGGAATTCATTTTACAGGGAAAGCGCGAGGGCTGAGAGATTTTAGTTGGAAACGTGAACACTTTTTCCATATCACAGAATCCTGTGGCGTTGCGGTTAAAAAGGAAAACTCTGGCCCCTTACTTAACGCAAGGGGTGCCCCCCAGACGTGAATCGGCAGGTGAATTAAGCAAGCAGAGAAATATTTTGAGATACGGAAGTTCTTGAAGTACAAACTAAAGAAA
>NW_007783799.1:2441-2841 GCF_000696425.1 Galeopterus variegatus
GGTTTCTGCCTACCAAGCCACTTGGCACTAACCCCCAAGCGCTCAGTGACTGTAACTCAGGGCCATAAAGCTGAACACCTTGGAAACATTATCTCAACAGTCCTGACGAAACTTTGCATGTCTAAGAAGTGGTGTGTTTGATTTGGCCTGAGCATCTGTCTTTGCTGAGAATTCAAGCATGGGGCTGCTTGCTGTTGACCGCCTCCCCCAGGCTGCAGCAATCTTGTGTTTTCTGTCCAGGGTGGCCTGCCTGCGTCCTCCCAACTGCCTGCCCTCTCCGGCCCGGGAAGGCCTGGCGTGCTCACCTCCACGGCTGGGACACTTGCACCCGCTCGCCCCCACCCTGGGTCGGCCCGTGGGCCTGCTGAGCTGCTGGCTTGTCTGGCCCGCCCCGGCAGGG
>NW_007783800.1:0-2841 GCF_000696425.1 Galeopterus variegatus
TTGCCCAAAGATGGGAGAAATGAGGAAAGAAATCCTTTCCCCACTTTTCATATTGACCTGGGTAAGGTGGAAGAATATGAAGACTTTCCTATGGAGTAGGTTGTTGCCTGAGGCAAGGGATCTCAGATGCCAGTAGCTTTTCCTCCATCTCTCTGTGTCTTCCAATAGCCATTGCCCCACGACTCACTCCCACTGCCTCTGTTGACCTGGTAACTTGCAGTCTCTGGCCAGAGACCTGAGAAGGCTTAATTGGCCTCATGGATACTCCACACCCTGGCTCTCAGATGATGTCTCAGTACAATCCTAACCCAGAGAGGCTTTCACCAGGCAACTAGAAGCTCCAAAATTAGAGTAACTTCCCCAGGTTCCTGTGATTAACCAGCAACTCTTCTTTCTTGCCCTCTGCCTCTCCCAGTATCATGTATGGTTGAAGAGGATCCCAGCATCTCTGTGTTCAGGGACTTCATCTCACTGTTTGCTAGTCCAGGATTGCCCCATGCCTCGAGTAAGCTTGGTCTCAGAGCTGGTCAGCAGCAAGTGGTCTGAGGTTTATATATCCCAGAGGTGGTTATTGGGGATGGGGCGGGAGATGCGATTATCATAAAACGCTCTAGGCAGTGGTCTGGTCTTTCAAGCAGTTCTGCCTCAAGAAGCCTGGTCAGAACCTGGGGGGAGGGCAAAGAGAATGTGAATTATTAACCTCCTTATACTTAATATCGGGTTACTTGTGTGATTATTAATACCCTGCATCACCAATCTCCTGTTTCTTTCAGAGATCTTGGCCTTGCTTCCAAGATGCCCCCCAGGAATATAAATAGACTTTCCCTTCAGGGTGGGAATAAATTAATCCATGCAATTATAGAATAATTAAAGTACTTTCAGCCAACTCAAATTTTGAGAAAAATCCAAAAATAACTCAACTTAAATATTATTTACTAAATTAATCTTTACTGAGCCTTTTTTTTTTTTTTTTATAGATTCCTGGGCTTTTTTTCCCCTTTCCAACTGTTAGAGAATAAAAATTGTGTAATTACCGCAATCACCTACATGAGTGGCACTTTTTTTTTTTTTTTACTTGGAACAATTAAAAGATTTCTCAGTGATGTTTTTTCTAAGTAGCATGTACCATGGCTTTAGTTAACAGTGTGGTTTGGGTCAGCCAGCAGTCCTGGATTTCCCATGGAGAGACTTTTCTCCAAATGGAGCCCCTTATTGGCTGCTGTGGGGACCTTCAGAAGTCTTTGGTGCAGCCTCTGCCGCTAATTCCTGTGAGTGACAGATGGGATGGACTGGAGTTGAGACCTGTTCTCTGGAGCCAGTCCATGTGGGTTCAGATCCAGCTTTACTAACTGCTAAGTGACCAAGCTTCTTCCCCTTTTTGGGTCTCACTTCCTTCACCTCTTTACAGCTGAGGATGGCTGTGAGTGCAGAATCAGTCAGCGTAAAGGGCTTGGAATGGTGCCCGGCATAGAGCATTAGCTATTACCATTCTAAAAAGGTAGCGCTCCCTGCCTTTTTGCAGATGCCACCATCAGTGGGGTAAGGACAGCATTAGGGATGCAATTGCCTGTTCTTAAGCAGGAGACACAGCTAAAGTATTACGGGAAGGGTGGGAGAGTGGGTTGTGTGCCCAGTATGGCCTTAGGTTTCCCTTGGAACCCCCAATGCCTCTGAGTAGGAGAGGGCTAGCTGCCCTTCTCAGGGAGATGTTAAGAAAAATTACCCAAAACTTAGAAGTAAAGCCAAGAGATTGTGCTGTGTCCTTTCAAAGTCATCCTTGGGCGTTGTTCAGCCAGCCCACTGGAGAATTTTTTAATATCTAGGGAAATGCACTTTTGTTTGACATTGGTATTGACAGTTAATTAAGGGCTCAGACTGAGTCATACGTCAACTTGTACATTTTATCCAGTAGATATGCAAATAATTTCTGTCCAGTAGAAAAGATAACCCCAAAGGTTATGATTTATTTTATGCACATAGGACAATAACCAGTTTTGAATCTAATCCAGGAATCCTTGTCTCATATTACTGTTTAAATGCCATAAATGCCCACTTCCTCCAAATTCTTTTTGAACCAGTCCTACCATCTTACTTGCTCCTTTATTAATGAGTTAAAAAATCTTTGACGTGTTCATTCTTTAATTGTATGAGCTGTGTTTTAAACTTTTTGAAAATTACACTTTGATGGTGATAATGGGTATATAATATATATTTCAAATTTAAAATAATGAGCTACCCCATGAAAAACAAAAACAGAAATGAAACAACCACATTTGTGTTTTAGTGTGTTAAGTGCTTTCTCATATGTGATCATATTTTGACTTTGAATCTCGAGGTTGTTCTGGGCGGATGTAGAGCAGGTGGGGTAAGTCTCACTTAACCGCTGAGGGAACTTAGACCCGGACTGAGAAGGGAGGTAACTTATCCCCCAGGTCACCCATGCCCAAAGTGGTGTGTAAAGCTACACGACTACGCCAGTTGTCGAGTAAGGCAAATCATAACTAACGCTAAAATGTTTTGTCATTATAGTTATACTAAGTTTCCATTTGTATTGTCAGGGCTAGGGCTCAGACCTTTCAAACCCATTGTACAGACTGGGTCACCAGACCCCGCACACTCAGATCCACCCTAGGTAATTGGGAAAGATTCTGGGAGCCGTTGGCAGATGACACGAGCTCAGTCCACAGCAATGGCAGCAGCAGCTTACAGGTCCATCAGCTTACAGGTCTAGCGTTGGCGGCAGCCTCTCAGAGGGTCCCAGGGGCCCTGACAGCAACAGCCTCCAGCAGTAGTAGCGGCCTCCCCATGGCCCTCCCGGGGGCATCCTGGGGGTGGGGGGCG
>NW_007783801.1:0-354 GCF_000696425.1 Galeopterus variegatus
TGACGAACTCTGAGTTAGAGAGACGCTGTTGTTTTTGTTACATGGCCAAATAGGAGACAGAGTGAAGCTGGGTGAGGACGCAAATACTATCGCTTTTGAATTAAAAGACGAGGTGTGACGTGAATATAGTGGGACTTGTGAATGGCTTCTGACCCAATTCCAGAGGAGGGGTCTGAAGACAGCTTTGAGTCGAGGGGGCCTCTTTGGAGCAAAGGCCTATGGGGGAAGCAGCTTTCAAAAGGAAAAACATTTATTTAGATGTTTAAGCTTTAGTAAATATTAAAAAAGAATATAATCTCGTAACTTTGGAGCCATGCCTCAGATAGTTCTTCCCTTCCCATAACACAGATAATT
>NW_007783801.1:806-2841 GCF_000696425.1 Galeopterus variegatus
GGTCTGAAGACAGCTTTGAGTCGAGGGGGCCTCTTTGGAGCAAAGGCCTATGGGGGAAGCAGCTTTCAAAAGGAAAAACATTTATTTAGATGTTTAAGCTTTAGTAAATATTAAAAAAGAATATAATCTCGTAACTTTGGAGCCATGCCTCAGATAGTTCTTCCCTTCCCATAACACAGATAATTATCAAATATGACTCACTGTAATTTTTTCTGGTTGTAAATTAATAGGATTGCAGCTCTGTTATGAATGGAAGAAACTATGATTGATTAGACTCCAGATCAAAAATCAGATCAATTACTCATTTGTTTCTCATTGATCTGGCTGGCTGTCGAGGGTTGGCGTGGGTCTCATCCTCACGGTTTCTAGTGAGTAGAAATGTCTTAGCTTGGGGAGAGGCTCACCCTTGTCGGGCCTTGGTTCCCTTCCCTATTGACCCTGTTGTCAAGAAAGTCTTTGTCCAAATTCAGGAAATGAAATTCTGGCTTGTAGGTGATGCAGCCAGAACTGATCCTGTGCAAATTTTACTAAACTCTTTCCTTGACCGGCCTCAGGGAGGGTGCTGCTGTGCAGACGCGTTGTCTAAAACTCCACTCTAGGAACAAGGTGGGCTTCGGGCCGAGTGCATGTGAGCAGGTATCACAGAGGCTGTCCCACCTGCTTCCATTTTGGGCTGCCCAAAGCCATTTTGAATTGCTAAGCTATATTAATCTTTATGTCACTTTACCTTTTAATCCAGAGCAGTTTTATAGATCAAGCCGCCTGCTTATGATGTGTGTGGGGCGTGAAAAACAGAAGGCCCTCCTTTTTGTTGTTTTTGTTTTTTGCTTTATAAATTATCTTGGCATCTCAGATAATTATAATTTTTTCATTCTTTCAGGAGATTCATACTGGCTGAAGATGGCACAGAATGGTGGGGGCTGGCCTGGACCTTAGACAAACTGGTGATTGTTGGGCTCTATATAAATGCTGTGGCTGGGGTCTATGACCACGGGTCACCTTCCTGATCCTGTTCCTTGCTGGGCACTGTGTGGGAGTGCCTGGCTGACCCTGCAGACTTGGTTTGGAACAACCACCGGGCAGAGCAGGAAGGTTGGGAAATCTTGGGAGGAAATTCCGTGCTCCCCACCCAGACCTGTGTTGGTGCCTCCTGACCGTGGTTGGGTTAGGAACAACTTACCACTTCAGAAAACGTCCCGAGGCCTCGTGTGCAGGAGGGATGGTTTGGCCTCTGGAACGTTCTCTCTGACCCACCTTTGCCCCAGCGTGCACCGTTCAGCTGTGAATGATGGACGGTGTCCCTGGATTCCAACATTTCACCTTTTTGTCCTCAACAGTTTGGCCCACAAAACTGCACCACTGCGTGAGCCTTCGTCTGTTTACTGGGATGAAGACAACTGGATTTGTAATTGTCTGTTAAATGGTATATTAAATAGTGTCATAGCTAGAGGGACCTCAGCAAAAATAACTGAGCTTTTCAATGCTTCACGGACTCACTCTTGCGCTGTTTTGTGAAGATAGCTGAAAGCCTTCTTTTGTCATTTTTTTTTTTTTTTTTTTTTTTTTTTTTTTTTTAACTCTGTTAACCTGAAGCTATTCTGGTGACTTTTTTTCTTTTCCTGAGATACAGATCACAGGATTTCCCCGTGTTCCTCTTGCTGTTCCACTGGGCGGTGTCCCCAGAGCTTGCTCCTGTCTGCCCCTCGGTGGACACAATGGCTTTTCCTCCTGGCTTTTGTCTTGTTTCTGTGCACGGGTCACCCTGCTTCTCCTGGGTCCCCCAAGCCCTGGGCCCGCTCCCTGCCTTGTTCTCTTTCCCTCCTCATGGCCCCTGTTGGCCTCTTGGCCACCTCGGACCCCACCCGCTGCTCAGACGGATGTGCTCAAGTGTTTATTTCATGCACTGTTTCTGCTTCTCTGCTCGTCACTGTCCCATGTGCTCAGCTGCCCACAGAAAGTTTACTTAGAGGCCAGTTTTTTTTTTTTTTTCCTTTTTTTTGTCTTTTTTCGTGACCGGCAACGGATCGCAACCCTC
>NW_007783802.1:0-2841 GCF_000696425.1 Galeopterus variegatus
CTTTCAGCTCCAGCAGGGAAGTGAAGGACTTTGCCTTTATCTTAGGAACCAGGAGAGTCAGCGCCACAGGCTCAGTGTTTTCCATCCCAAACCTGGCTGGCTGGCTCTGTCCACTGTGGGTACTCAACAAAGTTAAGTGTTGTCCTTAAATTTGCATCCAAAATGGGGCTTCTGGGACTCCACTCCCATTGCCTATCGTTTCTCGAACACTGCAATGCTCAGCCCTCTGAAAAGCATGTTTCTCCTGAGAATTAAGCCGGACTTTCATGTTCAAACCCACTTTAACCCGGCTGTAGTCTCATCTCTCTATTCCCGCTCCCCTCAAAGGCTGGCATAGAGAAAAGCACAGCTGTTGCAAGTTCTGATCATCCAAGGTCTCCAGCTTCTTTTTCTTTTAGGGATGACAACAGCCTCTTTGGCTAGTTGCTGGGAGAATTATATGGACCTAAATAGAATCCTGTAAAAACACCTTGTAAACTGTGATGTTCCCTCCCTACATTACAGACAGCCCTGGCCTGTGCTTCTCTTCTAGCCAAGTCCATTCTGGTAGCTGATCAGAGTTTGCTCTTTGATCCCAGGGACACTTTGCACAGATGTGACTCTTGGCTCTCTGCCTTGCGAGTTAGTGGTCGTTTCAAAATAGCAATGAACTTTTCATTTTTTAAAAAAGACCTTCCTCTGTTCCCACCAAACCAGCTTGAAGGATAAAATTGAAAGCAAGCAAGGAAAGAAGACCAAAAAAGAAAACAGCAGTGAGAATTCAACAGTAGAGGTGTTAGGTCCTGCACAAGGCAGGCAGATGCCTTCCTCACCCTGCACCCCAATATCTTCATCTATACATGAGAACTCGTGCCAGCTCTTAACTTTTGGCATCTGGGACCAGAGCTTAAGACACATGACCCAGAAAACAAATATCTTTCAGCTGCCTGCAGCCTTAGATGTGAGGCCCCCGGAATACACACAGGGATTTCTGGAACTTTTAATAATTTATGACTACAATAGGCAGATAATTTGAAATCTTGACAGTTCAGGAAAATCCACCCAGTAGTGATCACCACACCCCTAGTAAATCAAGCTGGGTTTTATTGAGTCAATTTCCAGTAGTTTCCAGATCTCTGGGCCTCGCCCACATGCAAACACTTCTCTTTCAGCTCCAGCAGGGAAGTGAAGGACTTTGCCTTTATCTTAGGAACCAGGAGAGTCAGTGCCACAGGCTCAGTGTTTTCCATCCCAAACCTGGCTGGCTGGCTCTGTCCACTGTGGGTACTCAACAAAGTTAAGTGTTGTCCTTAAATTTGCATCCAAAATGGGGCTTCTGGGACTCCACTCCCATTGCCTATCGTTTCTCGAACACTGCAATGCTCAGCCCTCTGAAAAGCATGTTTCTCCTGAGAATTAAGCCGGACTTTCATGTTCAAACCCACTTTAACCCGGCTGTAGTCTCATCTCTCTATTCCCGCTCCCCTCAAAGGCTGGCATAGAGAAAAGCACAGCTGTTGCAAGTTCTGATCATCCAAGGTCTCCAGCTTCTTTTTCTTTTTCTTTTTTTTTCCTTTTTGTCTTTTTTACTGACCGGCAATGGGATCGCAACCCTCGGTGTTGCGCCCGCACCACGCTCAGCCAGTGAGCGGGAACCAGTCTCCACATGGGATCTGAACCCTCGGCAGGAGCGCCGCCACACTCCCAAGTGGTGCACTCTCCAGTGCACCACCGGGCCGGCCCGTCCAGCTTCTTTTTCTCAAGAAATTAACAGAGGACTGACTTCACACTCCCCCTGGCAGCCCACCATGGCAGGATGGTATGGTGATGTAGAGGGACACAGCTGTTTGAGCCCAGTGCAGTGGGTTTGAATCCAAGTTCATCATTTGCTATCTTTGTGACTGTGGACAAGTTACCTAAAGTGTCTTGATTCTCATTCTTCCATCTCTGCATAATAGGGTCAATAAATCCTACTACATAAGATTATTGAAAGGATTAAACAAACTGTCAGGTACCTCACTGGGAGTCTGCCACAGGATAGATGTTTAGGGGCTTAATAAACCAAATTCTCAGTCATACCTCATTGTCAGACAGTGTCTCACTGTGTGGACCAACAGAGAGAGTGGTGTGTTGGTAAACCAGCTGTCTGGGTGTCAGGCTGGGTCACAGACCCTTCAAACACTGCAGGTTGTGAGCTAGGTAGTTGGAAAAAGATTCTGGGAGCTGTTGATGAGGTTGATATACTTTATTCAGATGTGAGCTCAGCCCCCCAGCCCAGTGGATCAGAACTGTTACCTTTTATACTAGAGTCAGATAGCCAAGGAACACGTGTGCACATGCACACTTATACCACTCTTACATACCATATTTGCAACAGACATGCTGAGTCATGCTCAGCCACATACGAGGTGAGGGAGCCTGACCATTCTGTCTTCATTTTCCTCACACTGGGGGGAAAGAATCCCTGATTTGTAGCATTTGCCAATTCCGTGGTGTAAATACTTCCACTATGGCTGATAACAGGCTACCAAATGATTAACAACTGGCTACAGAGTCCCTGAATATTTAGTGTTGGGTCCTCTCACACTGGGTTGGGTCCAGCATGTCACCACCATGAAGCAAGGGGCTCAGAAGTCACCATCTATTGCTCAGGTTGCTGAAGAGCTCACCAGGTGGGCCAGGGTGTTCTGGGCCCCGTCTCTCATTCTGCATGTCATCCCGGCCGTGGAACATGTAGCGAGACTACTGGCAGGTGGGATGCTCACTTTCAGACTTAGAAAATAGATTCTATGTGAAAGCTTTTTGGGACTTTAAAGATAAATAACTCTCATGAGAATCCCTTTCACACATGTACTGTTTTAG
>NW_007783803.1:0-1186 GCF_000696425.1 Galeopterus variegatus
TCCTCAGAACTCTATGAATAATTCAAAAGTTTTCTTTCATGCTTTACTTCAAGCCCTCTTTTCCAGAATAAACTGATTACCAATTTCATCCTCAGGAGACATGAATAAAGAAGATTACTATGTTTCTCCTTTCAGAAGATTTGGCATTTTTAAAAGCATATCCCTAGGCCAAAGTAACAGATTTATAATTCTGAAATTTTTGGCATTAGTGAGTGCATGGGAAAAGCTTTATTTAAGAAAAGAGAAGGGTAGTTCTCAATTTTCTGAAGTGATTTCTCAGTGGATTCTCCAGTCGTCTCTGGGATTTGATTTAGTCATATCTCTCTGTTACACAAATTCACCAGTCAACACATGACCCTATTTCTTGATGACAAAATGTAGTAAATTCCCTGAAAAAAATCATATGGTATTTGAGACTTTAAAAGTTTCTTCTCAGGCATCCCTGACAAGGAGAAGAAGAGAGAGACTTGAGGGTGGTTGTGAATGTAGAGGGGGCAATCAGATCATGCTGGTGGCTGCCACCTGTGGAAATCTGAGGTCCTCTGTGCAGAGGGTGTAACTCCCCATTTGTATGAGGTCTTAAGTGAATCCTTTCCTTCCGGGATTTCTCAGCAGACCTTTGATGCTGGTCTGGTTTTGTTAGGCTCATATGGGATACATTAATGCCAAAATGGCGATTTAGGCAAGGCCCTCTCCATGCGGGCACCTAAAGATGGCTCTGAGAGGAAGCAAGGTGGGAGGGGACAGGTGGATTCCACATTTTGTTTTTGTTTAATTCCATTGGCAGCTCTGGTTTTCCGTGCTCGTGATCAAGGCGTGATTGCTTAGTATAGCTTAAGGAACCCCCATGCATGACTGTGTGATCTTTACCCTGATTGGGCAGAGGGAACTCCCCCGCTGGCAAAGCTTAAATACGCTTGTTTAACAAACAATAAACAGAACTGCTTGATGGAACCCCTGGCATCTGAGTGTCCTTTCTATGGAGTTAGTTTGGCGGGCAGATCAGTTACTCTCCACAGGGTGATCCCCTGGCCCTCTCTAGGGCCGAGGGTTGAAGCATTATGGCAGCTCGCTCTTGGGTTCAGCATGGGAGAGGTTAGGAACGGAAGGAAAAACCTGCTGGTGGAACCCAGCATGCTTTATACTTCAGGATCCAGGAAAATAGAATGAAGCATGCAGAGTTCCA
>NW_007783803.1:1857-2841 GCF_000696425.1 Galeopterus variegatus
TGACTTCATTACTCACAATGTGTGCACAATGACTTTTCATTTACTGTACAGTAATCCATGGCATAAAGTTAAAGGTGAGTAGAGGAAGTGTGAAGATACTGGCTCCCAACTAGATTAGTAAAGTCCATGAGTACTTGGTGCTTCTCTAGTGTCTTCTCTCAGTTCTCAGGTTTGAGCATAGGGAGAGCTCTCTACTCAATAGTTGTACCTAAAAACAAAAAACAACAAAAACATACCAGCACCTAATAACAGAGCCCCAAAATATATGAAGAAACAACTGACAGAACTGAAGGGACAAACAATAATAATTATAGATATCGACACCCAAACATTAATAATGAATAGAACAAACAGAAGAAAGATAAACAAGGAAACAGAAGACATACAACGATAGAAACCAACTACACTTAACAGATATCTATAAAACACTCCACCCAACAACGGCAGAATACACTGTCTCCTCATGTATTTGTGGGGAATTCACCAGGATAAACCATATGTTAGGCCACAAAACAAGTTTCAGTACATTTTTTAAAAGATTGAAATTCTGGGGCCAGCCCGGTGGCGCACTGGATAGTGTGCCGCTTGGGAAGCACGGCAGCGCTACCGCCCGAGGGTTCGGATCCCACATGCAGACTGGTTCCCGCTCACTGGCGGAGCGACACCGAGGGTTGTGATCCCATTGCTGTTCCCCGGTCCGGTACGGGGGCAACACTGAGGGTTGCAATCCGTTGCTGGACACGGAAAAAAGATAAAAGACAAAAAAAAAAAAAAAAAGAATTTCAATCTTTTAAAAAATGTACTGAAACTTGTTTTGTGGCCTAACATATGGTTTATACTGGTGAATTCCCCACAAATACATGAGGAGACAGGGTATTCTGCTGTTGTTGGGTGGAGTGTTTTATAGATATCTGTTAAGTCTAGTTGTTTTCTATCGTTGTATGTCTTCTGTTTCCTTGTTTATCTTTCTTCTGTTTGTTCTAT
>NW_007783804.1:0-588 GCF_000696425.1 Galeopterus variegatus
GGCTAAGATACTGATGGTAATAAACACTAAATAAGTTAATGAGAAGAAAAATGCATAATAATTGATCTACTTTTACAATTAATTAAGAATGTTCCTTATTAAGCTTAAACACAAAATCTAATTTCTCCAATATCTTCCTTTGTTGCTTTCTTTTATGGTTATTCATTTTTTTTATTTCTTAATGAGTATATTCACACTAAACAAATATATCACAAATAGAAATAAATAACTAAAACAATTTTCCTATTAAATAAACCGTCCCAAAAAAGCAAACCTCTAAATCCAGAAGTCACATGGGCATGTGTTAGTGGCCTCTGCATATGGACTGTGTGTTTGGGTGGCTGGTTGATTGGATGGTGTGTAATGCCCCTGCACAATGTTCTACATAAGGCATTCCTGGAAAGACACTGTGCTTGATTATAGCACACAACAGCTTAGTGTGTTCCCTTGCCCTGGAAACGCTTGTATTTATAGTGACTGAATTCTCAAACCCATCCCATCCAGCTATGCACTGCAGCCACGGAGGTAAAAATACAGCCATTCAAATCTAGATGAAATCTTAAAAATTTAAACACTAACAGGACCTCT
>NW_007783804.1:2515-2841 GCF_000696425.1 Galeopterus variegatus
CAAATCATTAATTAACACCATCAA
This sequence comes from Galeopterus variegatus, assembly GCF_000696425.1. NCBI lineage: Eukaryota > Metazoa > Chordata > Mammalia > Dermoptera > Cynocephalidae > Galeopterus > Galeopterus variegatus. The sequence continues at coordinate 2,540 of NW_007783804.1, forward strand.
GGCCATAAACTTATCCATTACCTCCAAAAGCTTCTTCCTACACCCTTTGTTTTTGTTTTCGTTTTGTGGTAAGAGTACTTAATATAAAATCTATCCTCTTAGAAAATTTTTAAGAATATGATACAGTATTATCAGTCACAGGCCCTACATTGTACAGTAGCTCTCCAGATCTTATTTGTTTTGTATAACAAACCTTATACCCTTTGACCAGCACCTCCCATGTCTCCCTCCCTGCAGCCCCTGGCAACCACCATTCTACTCTCTGCTTCTTTGTTAAAACATAATCTTTATGCAACTAAACA
>NW_007783805.1:0-2841 GCF_000696425.1 Galeopterus variegatus
GCCTTTTTCATGTATAAGAATTATGGCCTTGGAAGCTGCAAATATCTACAAAAGTGAAAAAATCTTACTACAAATAATTCAGATTTTTGATGGCAATTATGTAGAACCATCCAAAAGAACAATACTGCACTCTAAAATCGATCCTTTTCCTCCCATGAACAGTTATTGCTTTCCTGTTCATCTTGCTCTTTGTCCTCAGTACTTGGCTAGACTTTCTATCTGCCTGAGGCATGCAATTTATAGAGCCTGCACATGTAGGCAGCCAACAAAAAGGTTGGGAGCCCTAACGACGTGGCCGGAAATGAAATGTGAGCTGCCTACCATTTGCCGTTGGATAGACCTGTAGCCAGATTTCAAGGCTTTAACAAGTATTTCTTTCTTTTGGCTGTTGTTGGGAGTAGCACTGGGTCATGGATAGGCTAAAGTGAATTTTAAAATAAGGGCATCTGAATTAGGCTCACCCAGAAGCTTCTAAAAAGATATCATTTTTTTTTTCATTGCCTCTGTAAAAGGTTGTTTACCAAAGACCAAATAAAAATCTTAAGTTACTAACTGGTGAGAAAATTAAATCAATCAACATTTTCTCTCAGCTACTATCCCAACCCAAAGATAAAAGAAAGCTAGAGAAAGTATTTATAAACATTAAGCCTTCAGGTCAAGCAGACATATTAAATGCTTTCTTAGGCCTATTCTTTATAGGACTACACCCTGAAGTAAGTAATATGAAACTAAATGAGTCTCTACAACACAACTTTCTGACAATTAGCTGACTATTTTAAAACTTTTTGTAAAAGAAATTTACATCAATAAAGGAAATCCCCATTTGTAAAGGCATCTCCCTCTCTGCACTTAAACCACTAGAAACTTTTCCAGTGGGAAAGACATTGACTTAAAGTTTACACAACAAACCTTACCTTTGTTTAAGTTGCTTTTCCTAGCCATCTTGTCTTAAATTGGACTTTTCTGCCTTTCTTTATTTGGGCAAATAATTTGTAAATTGCCTACCTTGTTTCATCTGGGAGATTTCCCTTTGGATGTGCAAATTTGGAGTTGCCTGGCTAACAAGTGCTTGCAACAATGGAATGGGTGATTGAAAGATTGCTAGGCTAAAGGTGGAGAATAAACCATTTAAAAACTGGCAAATGAAGAATTTTAATGAAAGCTATGATATCAGCTTCTGTTTGTGTGTCCATATGTCTACATGATATTTCTCTACCAAAATATATAAAAGAGCTCTATTTAATTGGCTTAAAAAAAAAGTTAAGTTCTTAAATATTTTATCAAAAGAAAAGGAAAAAACTCAAATCCTTTCTAATTCACATGACTTCGATAAATATTAGGTAAATAAGACTAGTTTAATATTTCTGGGTTAATAGAAACAGCTGTGTTTTCTGATCAGCCAAACACCTATGTATTTAACTTTAGTGTTCTTGCTTAGGTAGTGACTAACATTCACATGCTGCAAAAATGATTAACAGAAAAATACGTTGAGATGATGGTTAGTTTTGTTCAGCGTCACATAGAATTTTCATGAACAGCTCCAGCATGGCTATTAAAAATAAGTAATTAGGCATAAATGTGTATAAATAAACTCAACAGTTTTTTAAAATCTGATAACTTGAAACTTTAAGGTGAAATTAAGTAACAAATTCTCATTAAATGGGTCATTTCTAATTAAGTTAAAATAGTAAGACATTAATGTCTTAAGCATAAGTTTAAATTTTATATACACTAACATCTTGTTCTTACACAATATAGAAAAGCTATATATATCTGGGTTTGTTAGTAAACATGAAAAAAATTGTTCTATGAAGAAGTACATGTTTCTAGAAATTATTAAGTGTAGATTCATAAAAACTTGCTATGTGACAAGCAATTCAAAATGAACTACTTCCTGAGATTTCACATATTTAAGGTTACTGATAATTAAAATTTCTAATTATTATATGTAATTAAAATTACTAGGAATAGGAAAATAATTCTGCATACAAATTATACAAGTAAAGTAAGATGCATTTTCATTGAGAAATTGGAAAAAGACATGAGGATATATTTTTGATAAAAGGGAGAAATTTTGTCTAGTTCAGAGGTTATTTAGATATTGTTTCTAAATATGAATTTAAGAAGGAATTAGAAGGAAAAAAGAAAGTTATAAGTATGAGGATGTACCTTTGGTAAAAAAAAAAGTTGAAAGGAGCATAATTTCTTTTTTCTTTTTTATGATAGAGATCTTTGTGTAACCAAAATGATAAGAAGGAAAGGAAAGGAAATCTTTGTCCTAAGGTAGAATACCTGTAAAAGGAATTTTATGTGTGATCAAGTTGACTAAAATTAGAAAGGAATTATTTCTGTTTTCTTAATCCTAAAAATTGAACACTAATATCAAAAGTACACTGATGCAGGCTAGAGTTTGCTCCCTTGTGTTGAGACAACAGGGTCTTCTCAAAGCACTGATCTATTCTTAATAGAAACTTGTGAGACATATTTCTTTACTTTTTAGGTAAATGGCCTAGGAGACAGATTTGTGTTTTATGAAGATGGTTCCTTATGCTTTTTGCCTATAAAATCTTTTGTTGCTTTGGTGTTATTTCATAATAATATATGATCTTATTCAATTAGGCGTTTTAAACCTTTGATATTAGACAAACTTTTTGTATTAGTCCATTTCTGTTGCTTATAACAAGATACCTGAACTGGATGATTTGTAGGAAAATGAAATTTATTGCTTACAGTTTCAAAGGCTGGGAAGTCCAAAGTCCAGAGAACACATCTGACGAGGATCTTCCTTGGTGGGGGCTTCAGTGCTAAAGCATATTACACTGTGAGATAACAGAAACAGAG
>NW_007783806.1:0-451 GCF_000696425.1 Galeopterus variegatus
CCCATTGATAGAAATATAAGATCTGAATCTAAACTCAAGATATTAAGTCATATGTATGCTACTTCTCTAAACCAGTGAATCTCAGCTTTGACTTCTCAAATCATCAAGTGGCTTTGAGGCATGTGGATGCCTGGTTCCCACTCCAGAGTACTGCAATTTGTTAGTGAAACATGCCTTTGAAATATTTTAGTACATATTACCTTTTCATTATTATAAAATATGTATTCTCACACAATTATTTTTATAAAAGCCATCATCTCAATAATTATATTTACTAATTATATTATTCATAAATTTTCTGTTTTTTTTTTTTTCCAGTTAGTTATTTGAAGTCAGTGATTGCCTTTTGGTAATTCAGAAGTACTTGGGTACATGTTATAAGCATTTCAATTCTCTCTCATTTTTACATTTTCAGTAAAGTGTTTCCATGGTGCTGAAAAAATATAATTAC
>NW_007783806.1:2447-2841 GCF_000696425.1 Galeopterus variegatus
TTTTAGTGCTTCTTTTATGAAGCAATATTCTTGCTGGAACTAAATTTCCCATCCAAAATAATGAATATACAAGATTGAGCTCCTCATCTGAGATTTGTTTCTAGTCCATTGCACATTAGCACTAAGTTACATGAAAATAGCACTTTACATACTTTCAAGAAGAGCTCTAGAAAAATAAGCAGATATAAAAAGTCAGATTTAATTCACTCACTTTCCATTTTAAATACTATTATTTTTTAGAAAAGGTAAATAGATATCTCATTTTTCCTCATCTTCAGATAGCTATTCTATTTAATATTTTTTAGATAGAAAATGTTCTATTATTGCAACTTCAAAATAAGAATCACTCAAAATTTTATACGTATATTTCATTACCTTTAGAATTTTCTATAAC
>NW_007783807.1:0-2840 GCF_000696425.1 Galeopterus variegatus
ATAATACTGTTCGCATAGGCTCAGTATCACAGAGGACAGAAAGCCATTAAGAACACACTCAGCTAGACTTTAATTTATTCTATGTAAAGTCATTGTTCATTGGCAATGGAGACACATGGTCTGCAACAGTTTTAGTTCTCTCTTCAGTGGCCACTGTCATAGATCCTCAAACGAACGGAACTCTTGGCAAAAGGGAGGCAGAAACAGAAGAATGAGTCTGGGAGCTGCCTTCAGAAGAGATCACCAGATATGTTAATGAAAGCTTTTGACACTGAAACTAGCTATCAATGGATGTGAAGTTGGGTTGTTGGATGCAAAACAACCATACATAAACTAATGCTATGGAATGTGTTGAAAGTGATGATACACCCAGGGCTCTGGTCGACTGGGTCTCCATCCCGCTTTCAACCTCACCACTAATGCAGTGGTCAAACCAGAGACCTTCAGGGTAGTGTCAAAGCCACCCAACCTATATATGCACCAGATATTGCCTGAAGACTGAATAAATATTGTCTCATATAGATATATGTGACCATTTTTCAAATGTAGGTGCTTTACTGAGTGCATCGGTAGCCTTTTATAATTATGAATCCTCCCCTTTGGTAGATTTGAAAAGTACAACTTAGTTTGGGTCTGAAAATTTGCCTACTCTAAAGCAAATTTTTCTAGTCCCAATTTTGGAAACCACTCTCCCTAACCTAATTTCAAAAAATATCAAGGACCAAAAGAGTAAAAATATATGAAAATACAAAAGCAAATGAAGTTCCCCAAAGGTTAAATAATATATCCTACACACAATTGTGCACTTTTATTTAAAAATATATTAAGCAGGTGTCTGCTATCAGATTTTTCAGCCAGGTCATAAATTATTCTGGAACTGTCAAGCTGAAAATCTATTGCCTTTGGTAATCTTGGCTTCTCTGTCTTTCTGAATTCTAAGTTTTAGAGGGACTGCAGGTGCAGTCATCTATCCTTTGCCTCGTCTTAGCCATTAGATTATGAAGGAGAATAATTTCATTGGTAATACTGTCAACTAGTCCCTTCTTTCTTTCGCCCCCATTAAATAGCTATTCACATGGTTTGCCCATAGTATCACTCAATTCTCACCCTGTATGTGTTCGTGAGCATTTAGATTTTTTTTTTAAATCTACACAGCACTCTTTTTCACAGAGGATATTAGAGCATAAGATACCCATAAATTTACTGGAATGTTAATAATCCAAAGATGACAACAGCATATGAAATTCTAGAGTTAACAGATATATTGTAGAGAAATGTATTTCATTTATTTGTATTTGTATTACTGTTTCAGGAAATAATAAAATTGTAGATGAACGAAAGTATGTGTTTATGTATATTTTCAGAGTATTTTATTTTTGGAATCCTTATTCCTGCCTCTGTGTTATGCCAGTCCACAAGGATGAAGTTGGGATATATTCTCTAAATTTGGCAAATGTCTTTATTTGTGTTTTGCCATGTATTTGAATTTAGAGTAGAGAAGGGATTGTGAGAGCACCTCGAGTAATGTGTGCTAGTACCATGCAGGAGGTTGGTCAGATCAAACAAAATTTCTGCCTTTGGTTGAATCATGCAATTAACAGCATACCCCTTTCCTGTCTTTACCAGTGTAGATGCATTGCTCAGCTTCTTTATCTAATGCTCCATATTAAAGGTCACATCTGATACCCCGTGAGCTCCTGACCAATCTGTCTGGACCCTTAGTTCGGACGTTAGCTGGTAGTGCCTTTCAGAACAGATTGTTTTAACTTTGGGTTTCAACTTTCTCCAGCAATAAAATGAACAACTTCATCTAAGCTGACAGTGATGTGACTAGTGATAGCAATGCATTAATAAAGATTGAATAAAGGTGTTCAGCCTAGTTGACCCATGATGCTCTGAATCTATGGCTTCAGAATTCAAGTTGGCATTGGTCAGAGCTTCCATGCCCCCATCAGGTACTGCTCATTTCATCTCTCTCCCGACCACTTCCCAGTAGAACAGACTAAAATTCTATATTACAAGTTACTTTTCTACAGGAACTTCTGCCGCCTCTACAGATGAGCATACTTAGATGGTCTTTATCTTTGAAATGACAATAATTTCCAGACTGTATGGTGAACCTAGAATCTCTGTCTTGCCTACTGTATGTGTTGTTCTCTTTGCTTTTCCGTCATATGCTTTAACTCACTGAAATGTATGGCCAAGTATATCAGTTCACCTTACTGCCTAACAAACTACCCAAAGCTTAGGGGCTTATGAAAATAAACATGTATTACCAATTGTGATTTTGTATGTCATCTAGATGGCTCGTGTCTGAGCCAGTTTAGCTGATCTTTGAGGTCAGCTGGAGACTCATCTGGGATGGGTGGTTCAGGATGGCCTTACCCACATGTCTATTGTGGGGAGGATAGGTGATCAGTGCGGGCCTCAGCTGGCATGACTTACCTTCCAGTAGGCTAGCCTGGGCTCCTTCACATGTGGTCTCAGGATTCCAAAGAGCAAAAGATGGCAGACCCCAATGTATACACACATGACAAGCTCTGCTACTCTCAGGTTCACTATTGTCCTTTGGCCAAAGCAAGTCACATGGCGAAATCTAGAGTCAGGATGGGAGGCACTGCTGGCAGGTATGGATATTGGGAAATGTGCAACACTGGGAACCATACTGCCACAATCTACCAGACCATGCTAGCACGACAATTCTGTTCAGTCACTGGGACTTGTTTTCTGAGGTTTCACTGAAAAATCATTCCAATATAAATCATTCCAATATAAATTATTTCCAATATGGCCGGCCCGGTGGCGCACTGGATAAGTGCACCGCTTGGGAAGCGCGGCGG
>NW_007783808.1:0-2840 GCF_000696425.1 Galeopterus variegatus
CTGAAATCTAACTGCATCACAAAAGCATTGCCTCTTCCATCTAAATATTGCAAAAGAGACGGGCTTTTTTTTGCTCAGCACACTGCTGTGTCAGAGTAGGGGAGGGGTCTCCGGGCACTTGGTGTCGGATCAGCATCCCACAGAGCTGCACAGAATGAGGTTCTGGACACACAGGTGAAGCTAGGCACTGGTGGGAATGCACGTGCAGAGATTCCAAGAATAGGTCAGCTGGGAGAACAAAGTGGGCTATGGGGTCAGTCAGAGTCGTGGGGAGCAGACAGTGCAGGGGCAGGTGGGCAGAAGGGCAGGTGGGTGTCAAGCATCCTTAGCCCAACCCCAAGTGTAACATCCACAGATTGCATGAAAGTCAGGTGGGAGCATGTAGCTGGGAGCGTTTCATTCATTCGTTAAAATGCAAACTTGTGAATATGCTCCATGTTCTAGGCATGGAGCTAGGGGATGGTTCAATCAACCAGTGGATGGCAAAGATAGGGACAGGACATCAGTGAGGAAGGCTGACATCTCAGAAGGTACTGAAAACTCAGTCACTGAGAGAACTCAGACTGGGGTGCAAACAAGATGGGTGGTCACTGGGGAGCAGGGTGGAGCTTCAAGCACATTTCATCATTACTCGGCACATTCTGTGGCCACTGTCCTCCCCTGGACATCCCCTGCTGAGCCGGCTCACTGAGAGCAGCCAGAGCCCAGCACCTGCAGGTGCTCTGCAGGAGCTCAGGGCTGAGGAGGGTGACAGCCACCGGCCGCTGGCACCCACGACAGAGGGGTCGGCAGGGCTGATTCCAGGCCAACCCAGCAGCAGCCCTGAATCCTAAGACTCCTCCTCATTCCCGGGGAAGAGACCATTCCCCAGAAGCTATAACGTATGAGGGCTGGGACGCAGTCTGAAGGGCAGCAGAGGCTCTGGCTCGAGCAGAAGCTCACCGTGTCATGGAGGCACCTGCAGTAACAGTGATGTGATGGCGGTGGTGGTACTACTGGTGGTAGCAGCAGTGGAGGTCCTAGTGGTACGAGGAGGAGTGGCGGTGTTAGTAGTGGTGGAACTACAAGAAAATAATTTAAAATGTCTTACTGTTCTGAAATCTAACTGCATCACAAAAGCATTGCCTCTTCCATCTAAATATTGCAAAAGAGACGAGCTTTTTTTTGCTCAGCACACTGCTGTGTCAGAGTAGGGGAGGGGTCTCCGGGCACCTGGTGTCGGAACAGCATCCCACAGAGCTGCACAGAATGAGGTTCTGGACACACAGGTGAAGCCAGGCACTGGTGGGAATGCACGTGCAGAGATTCCAAGAATAGGTCAGCTGGGAGAACAAAGTGGGCTATGGGGTCAGTCAGAGTCGTGGGGAGCAGACAGTGCAGGGGCAGGTGGGCAGAAGGGCAGGTGGGTGTCAAGCATCCTTAGCCCAACCCCAAGTGTAACATCCACAGATTGCATGAAAGTCAGGTGGGAGCATGTAGCTGGGAGCGTTTCATTCATTCGTTAAAATGCAAACTTGTGAATATGCTCCATGTTCTAGGCATGGAGCTAGGGGATGGTTCAATCAACCAGTGGATGGCAAAGATAGGGACAGGACATCAGTGAGGAAGGCTGACATCTCAGAAGGTACTGAAAACTCAGTCACTGAGAGAACTCAGACTGGGGTGCAAGCAAGATGGGTGGTCACTGGGGAGCAGGGTGGAGCTTCAAGCACATTTCATCATTACTCGGCACATTCTGTGGCCACTGTCCTCCCCTGGACATCCCCTGCTGACCTGGCTCACTGAGAGCAGCCAGAGCCCGGCACCTGCAGGTGCTCTGCAGGAGCTCAGGGCTGAGGAGGGTGACAGCCACCGGCCGCTGGCACCCACGACAGAGGGGTCGGCAGGGCTGATTCCAGGCCAACCCAGCAGCAGCCCTGAATCCTAAGACTCCTCCTCATTCCCGGGGAAGAGACCATTCCCCAGAAGCTATAACGTATGAGGGCTGGGACGCAGTCTGAAGGGCAGCAGAGGCTCTGGCTCGAGCAGAAGCTCACCGTGTCATGGAGGCACCTGCAGTAACAGTGATGTGATGGCGGTGGTGGTACTACTGGTGGTAGCAGCAGTGGAGGTCCTAGTGGTAGGAGGAGGAGTGGCGGTGTTAGTAGTGGTGGAATTAGTGGTGGTAATAATGGTAGTACTGGTGGTAGTGGGTAGCAGTGTAGGCAGCAGAGGGAGTAGTGGAGGTCATAGTGCTGGTGTTAGTGGTGGTGTTTGTGGTGGTACTGGTGGTGGTACTAGTGGTGGTACTAGTGGCAGTGGTCATGGCAGTGGTGGTACTAGGGTGATAGTAGTGGTAGCAATAGTGGTGGTAGCAACAGTGGAGGTTATGGTGGTAGGAAGAGGAGTGGTGGTAGTAATGGTGGTACTAGTGCTGCTGGTGGTGGGTAGCAGTGTAGGTAGCAGAGGGAGTAGTGGTGGAAATAGTGGTAGTAGTGGTGGTGTTAGTGGTGGTACTACTGGTGGTCATAGTGGTGGTACTAGTGCTGGTACCAGCAGTGGTAGTAGTGGTGGTACTACTGGTGGTCATAGCGGTGGTAGTAGCAGTGGTAGTAGCGGTGGTAGTAGTGGTGGTACTGGTGGTGGTAATAGTGGTGGTACTAGCGGTGCTATTAGCGGTGGTACTAGTGGTGGTAGTAGCAGTGGTACTGGCGGTGGTAGTAGCGGTGGTACTGGCGGTGGTACTGGTGGTGGTACTGGCAGTGTACTGTCGGTGGTAGTGGCGGTGGTACTGGCGGTGGTAGTGGCGGTGGTACTGGTGGTGGTACTAGTGGTGGTAGTAGCGTGGTCATAGTGGTGGT
>NW_007783809.1:0-894 GCF_000696425.1 Galeopterus variegatus
TGAAAATGCCTTCATTTCACGTTCACTATAGAAGGAGTTTCTTTTAGATAGAAAATATTTGTTTCCAGCACATTGATAAATTATTCCAGCCTTTTAACTTTCTTTTTGCTATTGAAAGACAGCTGTCAGCCTGTTGCTATTTATTACTGTCTTGCTGTGTATATCACTAACTCTTTCAATCTCTAACAAAAAAATACTTTTTTTGTTTTTTATATCAGTGCCATGCTGTTTTGGTTACAATAGCTTTGTAGTATGGAGTTGGATTGAAAAACACAGAAATCACTCCTCAGGCTTATAGCCATCTGATATTGGACAAAGGCAAAAGAAATCTACATTGGGGAAAAGACTGCCTCTTCAATAAGTCATGCTGGGAAAACTGGATATCCATATGCAGAAGAATGAAACTAGATATGCATCTCTCACCATACACTAAAATCAACTCAAAATGGATTAAAGACTTAAGTATAAGACCTGAAACTGTAAAATTACTAAGGGAAAATACAGGTGAAACACTTCAGCAAATTAGGTGTGGGTACAGGCTTTATGAACATGAACCCAAAAGCACAAGCAGCAAAAGAAAAAGTAAATGTGACTATATCAAACTAAAAAGTTTCTGCACAGAAATCAAAACAATCAACAGAGTGGAAAGACAACCTAAAGAGTGGGAGAAAATTTTTCCTAACTATGCATCCAACAAGGGATTAATATCCAGAATATACATAGAACTCAAGCAATTATACAGTAAAAAAAAACAAATGACCCAATTAAAAAATGAGCAAAGGAGCTGAATAGACATTTTTCAAAGGAAGACATATAAATGGCCAACAGATACGTGAAAAAATGCTCAACATCACTAGTCATCAGGAAAATGCAAATTAAAACCACATTGAGATA
>NW_007783809.1:2363-2840 GCF_000696425.1 Galeopterus variegatus
TATTTTGTCCAGTTTTTAAAATTATTTTATGTGAAAGTTGTGGTACAAAATACACAGTACATCATTACATATACAATAAAACATATACACAGTGACAGAAATACACACACCCATCATTTTTTTCTCCTTTAATATGTGTAGGTAAAAATTAAACCTACTTCCCAAACATTATCTTTTTTTCAATCATTGAAACAAACAGCAATTTCTTCATAAATTATGCCATGCCTCCTTCAATCAGTTGTAGACACTGATTTGATCCTTACAATAATTTTGTCACTAAAAGTGTCTATGAGTTAAGGAGGACAGATACGGCTATCACCATTTTATAGGTAAGAAAAGGAAAGCACAGAAAACTTAAGTTGCTTACAGACTATTCTATTAAAAGATGATTCTGAAACTACAGTTCAGATTTTCTAGAGTTCTAGTCCATGATTTTATCGTACTTCAAAGAAAATAAACTATGAAAAGCAAATATTT
>NW_007783810.1:0-2840 GCF_000696425.1 Galeopterus variegatus
TGAAGAAATAATGGTTGAAAACTTCCCAAACTTGATGAAAAACACTAATCTACAAGTTGAAGAAGTTCAACAAGTTTAACCTTCAAGTAGAATAAACTCAAGGAAATCCATATCTAGACACCTCACAGTCGAATTGTCAGAAGACAAAGACGAAGAGAGAATCTTAAAGCAGCAAAGTAAAAATGACCCAAAACGCACAGAAAAATTACAATAAGGTCAACAGCTGACTTCCCAGCAGACACAATTGCAGCCAGAGGGTAGTGAGACAATATGTTCAAAGTACTAAAAGAAAAAACTCTTAGAACCAAGAGTCCTACATCCAGCAAAACTATCGATCAAGAGGCAAAATACATTTTCAAATGAACAAAAACTGAGAGAATTCATTGCTAGCAGATCTGTCTTAAAATAAATATTGAAGTCCTTTGGGCTGAAAGACAGTGACACTGGACAGTAATTTAAAACCATGTGGAAAAAAATAAAAACAAAAACAACCTCCCCCCAAAACCAAAGGGCTCTGATAAAAGTAATTATGTAGGTAATGATAACAAATGGCACAAATGCATATTTTTCTTCTTTTTTTTATTATTTTTATTTTGTCAATATACAATGTAGTTGATTATTATGTCCCATCACCGAAACCTCCCTCCCTCCTCCCTCTCCCCCCTCCCACCCAAGTGTGTCCCCTCCATTTGCTTGTTGTAAGAATCCTACATCCAGCAAAACTATCGATCAAGAGGCAAAATACATTTTCAAATGAACAAAAACTGAGAGAATTCATTGCTAGCAGATCTGTCTTAAAATAAATATTGAAGTCCTTTGGGCTGAAAGACAGTGACACTGGACAGTAATTTAAAACCATGTGGAAAAAAATAAAAACAAAAACAAACCCCCCCCAAAACCAAAGGGCTCTGATAAAGGTAGTTATGTAGGTAATGATAACAAATGGCACAAGTGCATATTTTTCTTCTTAACTTATTATACACATGTATTTGTGATATCCTTTCTTTTCCTAGCATTTTTAAAAGATAAAAAATTATAAAAAAACAATAATTACAGCAATGTATTGTTGAGTTTGTAAAATATGTGTGCAATATATATAATGATAACATACAAAACAAAGGAGAAAAGGAAAGGGAGCCATATAGGGGTAATGTCTCTAAATCTCACTGGAATTAAGTTAATATAAATCTGAAGTAGATGGTGATATAATAAGATGTATATCGTAATCCTTAGAGGAATCATTAAGGCAATACCAAACAAAAAACTTTAATGTGTATAGTGATATTCCCTTTTTTATTCCTAATAGTGCTAATTCATGTGTTCTCTCTTTTCTTTTGATCAGTCTAACTAGAAATTTATTAATTATATTAAGCCTTTTAAAGAACCAACTTGGACTTTGTTGATTTTCTTTCTAACTTCTATTTCATAGATTTTTATTCTTCTTATTATTTCCTTTCTTCTAGCACATTACATTTATTTTGTATTTATTTCTCTAGCTTTTTAAGGTGGCAGCTTAGATCATTGATTTTAAAACTTTTCTCTTGTGTAATATAAGCATTTTAAAGCAATACATTTCCTCTAAGCACTTCTCAAGCTGTTCCCCCAAATTTTGATATTTTGTGTTTTTATTATCTTCAGCCAAAATATTTTCTAACTTGTCTTGTGATTTCTTCTTTGACTTATAGGTTATTTAGAAATCTGTGTTACTAATTCCAAATTTTTGAATGTTGTTTCAGTTATCTTTTTATTACTAATGCTTAATTAATGTTGTTGAGCACATAATTTGCATGATTTTATTGACACATTTTATAGCCCAGTATGCAATATATCTTGATGAATATTCTACTAGGTCTTGCAAAGAATGTGTATTCTTTAGTGGTTGAGTATAGTGTTTTATAAATGTCACCTAGATCAAGCAGATTGAGAATATTGTTCAAATCTCTATATATTTACTGATATGTTGTTTACTTGTTGGATCAGTTACTGAGAAAGAGGTGTTAAAATCTTCAGCTATGATGAATTTTGATTTTCTTCATTTAGTTCTGTCAGTTTTGCTTTAAGTCTTTTGAAGGTTTATTAGATTCATACACATTTAAGATTGTTATGTCTTCTTAATGAATTGACTCTTTCATCATTATGAAATGATCCTCTTTCTCTGTTAATAGTTCTCTCAAAACCTAATAATAGGTTATAATACTATAGCCACTCAACTTTCTGGGGATTAGTTTTGCATGGTATAGCTTTTTCTATTTTTGCTTTCAATCAATTTTGCCTTAAATAAAGTGCATCTCTTGTAGGTTCTAAATAGTTGAGTCTTATCTTTAGTCAATCTGATAATTTCTGTCTTTGAACTGGAGTGCATATTTAATGTATTATTGATATATATTTAATGTATAATTGATAAGGTTTGGTAAAATTTACCATCTCGCCATCTGCATTATATGCATCCAGTCCATTCTTTCTTCTTTTATTACCTCTTTTTGAGTTATTTTAGCTTAATCAAATAATATTTTAGTATTCCACTCTATCTACTTCATTGGCTTTTACCCGTGCCTCTTTGTATCTTTTAGTGATTTCTCTAGAGATTGCAATTTGTATCTCTAATTAATACTAGTATACCCAGAATTAATATTACCCACTTTATACATAACGTAAGAATCTTAGAACACTATGTTTCCATTTAGACTCTTTCCCGTCCTTTATGCAATTGTTATTATGTATATTACCTATACATGTTCTAAACCTTTAGCTGCAGTGTTATTTTCCTTTAAAGGTCTATTCAATTTTGAAGAATTTGAGACAAGAAAGAAAATGTTATTTTTTATTTACTTACATATTTA
>NW_007783811.1:0-526 GCF_000696425.1 Galeopterus variegatus
AATACTCTCTAGAAAAGACCATGTGACAAATTGCATAAAACACGTATGTTTCATCTGAAACGTATTTTGCTGAACATAAAGGATATTTGAAATTTGTACCTGTATTCACCATTCTACGTAACTGCTATCATGTATTCTGCAGAAAGATAATAGTAAATGGGCTTTCAAATGGACCCTCCCCCTCAGGCTGGATTTGGTTAACTATATGGCATTTTCACATCTGTTCTTTGTTTCCATGTTTAAAAAACCAGAGCACAAAATCTTTTTTAAAGTCGATTAACGATTTGAAGAAATGAGGTATATTGACTAGTGGAAAAATATGAGTTGAATAAGCTGAGATTTGGGACTCATGCTGCTATCTTAGTAGATTTTATGCAAAAAAAGACTTCTGTTAGTGAAAAACAGATTTGGAGCTCAACAGGACAATAATAGGAAAATAACATCCTTATTATCCCACGTTTAATCAACAAATATTTAAGATCTGATACACCTTTCTAAACATCAGTAAATCAATTCACCACTTATT
>NW_007783811.1:2276-2840 GCF_000696425.1 Galeopterus variegatus
GCTGAGAAGGGTCCCTGCTCCCCTGAACACCATGAGGGCATGGTCTGCCTCCAGTGTGCATTTGGTGGCAGGCTCTAATGACGAAGTGTTGCAAGACCAAACTGTGCACACCGCTTTGGTAATCACATGAGGCTCAGCACGAAATTAGAAGTTGTACACCCTGGTGCTCATGATGGCTTTGCTGCCTACTAAGTGTGTGACGCTGGTGACCTAGGCTTTCAGAGCCTTCGCTAGCTCATCTGTAGAGTGGAAATCGTAACACTGCCAGCCCTTCTTCGAGATCTCCTGTAAGAACCATGTAAAGCTCTTTGCACTTGTGGCTGCTGGAGCTAACCTGGTGGCATTGGCCACACAGCAGATGCTGGGGGAGACCAGGCCATTTGTGAAAGAAATCTGGAAACATGCAACAGAAAATGTACTAGCAACTGAACATGCAGCTTACTGTGTGATCCACCTCTTCCTCAGTGTTCCTAGTGCTCAGTGTTGTCGTGGGCTTTGGCACAGACAGCAGCAAGTATGGGAATGGCTGGTGAAATGGAATTAGTGGCCAAAACTCCTTGCAGC
>NW_007783812.1:0-230 GCF_000696425.1 Galeopterus variegatus
GAAGCACATCTATCTAATTAAACTCATCCGACCGAGCTCTTCGATCTATATAAACTCATTAAACCAAGCTCATCAATCTAAGTAAACTCATCAGAGCATACTCATCGATCTAACTAAACTCAAAAGAGTAAAAACATCGATCTACTTAAACTCATCAGACCGAGCTTACCGATATATGTAAACTCAACAAAGAAAGATCATTGGTCTCACTAAAGTCATCAGACCAAGCT
>NW_007783812.1:2227-2840 GCF_000696425.1 Galeopterus variegatus
AACCCATCAGACCAAGCTCATTGATCTAAGTAAACTCATCAGACCAAGCTCATTGATCTAAACAAACTCATCAGACCAAGCTCATTGTTCTAATTAAACTCTTCAGAGCAAGCTCATCGATCTAAGTAAACTCATCAGACCAAGAACATTGATCTAAGTAAACTCATCAGACCAAGCACATCGATCTAATTAAAGTCATCAGACCAAGCTCATCGATCTAAGTAAACTAAGAAGAGAAAGCCCATCGATCTAAGCACAATCAACACACCAAGCTCATCGATCGAAGTGAACTCATCAGACCAAGCACATCGATGCAAGTAAAATCATCGGACCGAGCTCATTGATCTAACTAAACTCATCAGAGCAAGCTCATCGATCTAAGTAACCTCATCAGACCAAGCACATTGATCTAAGTAAACTCATCAGACCAAGCTCTTCGATCTACATAAACTAATCAGAGCAAGCTAATCCATCAAAGTAAACACATCAGACCCAACGCATCGATCTAAGTAAACTCATCACACCAAGCTCATTCCTCTAACTAAACTCATTAGCCCAAGCTCTCCGATCTAAGTAAACTCATCAGACCAAGATCATCGATCTAAGTGAACTC
>NW_007783812.1:8236-8535 GCF_000696425.1 Galeopterus variegatus
AGTAAACTCATTAGACCAATCACATTGATCTAAGTAAGCACATCAGACGGAGCACATAGATGTAAGTAAACTCATCCGACCAATTTCTTCGATCTAAGTAAACTCATTAGACCAAGCTCATCAATCTAAGTAAACTCATCAGAGCAAGCTAATCGATCTAAGCAAACTCATTAGACCAAGCTCATCGATCTAAGTAAACTCATCTGACGAAGCTAATTGATCTAAGTAAACTCACGAAACCAAGCCAACCGACCTAAGGAAACTAATCAGAGCAAGATAATCGATCTAAGGAAACCCAT
>NW_007783813.1:0-566 GCF_000696425.1 Galeopterus variegatus
TAGAATTGACAGTCAAGAAATAAACCCACACATTTATAGTCAATTGATAACGTGATGGGGAAAGAATAATCTTTTCAACAAATGGTGCTAGAACAACTAGATATCCACATGCGAAAGAATGAAGTTGGACCCCTTTCTTACATCATACACAAAAATTAATTCAAAGTAAATTGAGTTAACCCAGATCTAACTGTAAAAGCTAAAACTATAAAACTCACAGAAGAAAACAGTAATAAATCTCTATTACATTGTGCTAGACAATAGTTTCTTAACAGTTTCTTAAATATAACACCAAAAGCACAGCAATAAGAAAAAAAATAGATAAACTGGACTTCATCAAAATTAAAATCTTTTGCGCATCAAAGGATACTATCAAGAAAGTGAAAAGATAAGATGGGAGAAAATATTTGCCAGTCATATATCTGATAAGGGTTTGGTATCCAGAATACATAAAAAACTTTGACAACTTAAGAATAAAAAAACAAGGCTGGCCAGTTAGCTCAGTTGGTTAGTGTAGTGGATTGAATTATGTCCCCCCAAAACTCCCTGAAGCTTGAGTTGTGTAT
>NW_007783813.1:2580-2840 GCF_000696425.1 Galeopterus variegatus
GCTGGCTGAAATGACCGGCCCGGCAGGTGCGGTGACTACCCCGGAGAGCAGCAGTTCTGCAGAGTGCTGCACACTCAAAGGAAAATCTCCTACTACTTTGTTTTCTCTTCTACCCAGGAACACACAACCTTATCTCTGTCTTCAAAATAACATCCCATTTGTCAGCTCTTCTACACTATGAATCCTTTCCTAGCCAGTAACCCCCACCCCACGTGATCTTACCCTCCCCTCTGGGTTTCCAAGCATTCTCTGCTCATGGC
>NW_007783814.1:0-2840 GCF_000696425.1 Galeopterus variegatus
GGGCAACACTGAGGGTTGCGATCCATTGCCGGACACGGAAAAAGACAAAAAGACAAAAATATATATATATATATATATAAAAGAAAACTCTGTTAGAGAACACAATAAAATGAGAAAAAATATCCAGAATATGAAGGAGGGAATTTTCAAAGAGATTAACACCTTAAAAAGAGTGTAGCAGAACTCCTAGAAATGAAAGTTGCACTCAATGAAATAAAAAAAAAAACACAACAGAGAGCTTGAGCAGCAGGCTAGAGCAAGCAGAAGAAAGAACTTCAGATCTTGAACATTATCTTTTTGAAATAACTCAGGCAGACAAAAAAAAAAGGAAAAAAGAATTTAAAATAATGAAGAAAATTTAAGAGAGAGAGCAGACAACCTCCAACACTCTAACATTTGAATTGTGGGTATTCCAGAAGGGGCGGAGAAAGTAAAAGGTATTGAAAACCTATTCAAGGAAATAATAACAGAAAATATCCCAGTTGTACAGAGAGATGCAGACCTTTAGATCCAGGAAGCTCAAAGGACCCCAAACACATTCAGTTTAAAAAGATCCTCCCCAAGACCCATGATAGTCAAATTTGCAAAGCTCAAAGACAAAGAAACAATTCTAAAAGCAGCAAGACAATAGTGTCAAGTCCCCTTTAGGGGAACCCCCATCAGACTAACAGCAGACCTCTCAACTGAAACCCTACAGCCAGAAGAAAGTGGAATGATATATTCAAAATACTAAAAGAAAAAAATTGCCAGCCAAGAATTCTTTACCCAACAATTCTGTCTTTCAGAAATGAGGAAGAAATAGTGTATTTCCCAGACAAACAAAAATTGTAGGAGTTCACCACCACATGACCAGCAGTGCAAGAAATTCTCAAGGGAGTCCTTCATCTATAATCTGAATATTGATCACTATTATGAATACACAGGAAAGAGCAAACCCCAGCATTAAAACAAAAATGCCAGTGAGAAAGAGAAAGAAGCTAAATCATGACACTTCAAATTTCCAGCTAATATTTAAAAAGAGAAATAACAGGGGAAGTAACATCAAAATATACTTAAATCCCCTAAACAAAGAGCAAATAAATGACAGGAATTAAACAATACCTGTCAGTAACTACCCTAAATGTGAATGGATTAAACTCCCCATTCAAAAGACACAGACTGATTGATTGGATAAAATAACTAGACACAAGTATATGCTATCTTCAAGAGACCCACCTCACCTGTACAGGCACATGCAGCCTAAAATTGAAGGGATGGAAAAAGTTACACCATGCAAATGGAAATCAAAACTGAGCAGGAGTAGCTATTCTCATATCAGATAAAATAGACTTTAAATAGAAAAACATAAAAAGAGAAAAAGAAGGGCACTATATACTGATAAAAGTATTTATCCAGCTAGAAGACATAAAAAACCATAAATAAGTATGCACCCAATATTGGAGCACCCAGATATATAAAGCAAACACTCTTAGATGTAAAGAAAGAAATAGGCCCTAATACATTAATAGTGGGTGACCTAAACACCCCTCTCTTGGTATGCGACAGATCTTTCAGGCAACAAATCAACAAAGAGACACAGGATTTAAATTACACCTTAGACCAACCAGACCTGGCAGATATAGACAGATCATTTCACCCAACAGCTAAGAATGTACTTTCTTCTCATCAACACATGGAACATTCTCCAGGATAGGGCACATATTAGGTCACAAATCTAGTCTCAGCAAATTTTAAAAAACTGAAATCATTCCAGGTATCTTTTCAGACAACAATGGACTAAAGCTGGAAATTAATAACAACCAAAACTCTGGAAACTATATAAATACTTGGGAACTAAACAATAGGCTCCTGAATGACCTACGGGTACAAGAAGAAATTAAACAGGAAATCAAAAAATTTCTTGAAACTAATGAAAATAAAGACATATCATGCCAAAACCTGTGAGATACTGCAAAAGCAGTACTTAGAGGAAAACTTATTGTAATAAATTCTTACATCAAAAGAATGGAAAGACTTGAAATAAATGACCTAACACTATACCTCAAAGAACTAGAAACCAACAATAAACCAATCCTAAAGGTAAAAGATGGAAAGAAATAATTAAGATCAGAGCAGAACTAAATGAAATAGAGACCCAAAAAACAATAGAAAAGATCAATTAAACAAAAAGTTGGTTTTTTTAGAAGATAAATAAAATAAACAAACCATTAGCTAGGTTAACAAAAGAAAAGAAGAGAGAAGACCTAAATAACAAAACTAAGAAATGAAAAGGGAGACATTACAACCAATACCACAGAGATACAAAGAATCATTAGGGACTATTTTGAACAACTGTATGACAATGAATATGAAAACCTGGAAGATAGGTATAAGTTTCTGGACCTATACTAACTACCCAGACTGAATCAACAGACAGAAAACCTGAACAGACGAATAACAAGCAATGAGATTAAAGAGTTAATCAGCAATCTTCCAACAAAGAAAGCACAGGTCTGGATGGCTTTATGGCTGAATTCTATCAAATGTTTAAAGAGGAATTAATATCAATTCTCCTCAAACTATTCCAAAAATTGAAATAGAAGCCACTCTCTCAAACTCATTCTATGAGGCCAGCATAACTCTGGTACCAAAATGAGATGAAGACACAACAAAAAAAGAAAATTACAGGCCAATATCCTTGATGCACATAGATGCAAAATCCTCAACAAAATATTATCAATCATAATACAGAAACACATTACAAAAATTATACATCATGATCAAAAGGGATTGATTCATCCCAGGGATGCAAGTATGGTTCAACATATGAAAGTCAGTAAATGTGATACATCACATCAACA
>NW_007783815.1:0-315 GCF_000696425.1 Galeopterus variegatus
CCGCCCGTCGCTACTACCGATTGGATGGTTTAGTGAGGCCCTCGGATCGGCCCCGCCGGGGTCGGCCCACGGCCCTGGCGGAGCGCTGAGAAGACGGTCGAACTTGACTATCTAGAGGAAGTAAAAGTCGTAACAAGGTTTCCGTAGGTGAACCTGCGGAAGGATCATTAACGAGAAGCGAGCGTTCGGCGCCCGAGCGATCGGGGCCGGTCGCCGCGTGCTCACCCGTGTGGCGCGGGCGGGGCCGGTGCCGCGCCGGGCCCCGCCGGCCGCGAGAGAGAGAGAGAGAGAGAAAAGACGCTTTGGAGAACTCGG
>NW_007783815.1:2358-2840 GCF_000696425.1 Galeopterus variegatus
GGGGGGGGGGGGGGGGGGGGGGGGGGGGGGGGGGGGGGGGGGGGGGGGGGGGGCGGGCGGGTGTGGTCGCGGGACGTCCCTCGGCGGCGGCCGCCGCCGTCCGTCGCCGCTCGCGAGAGGGCGAGGTGGAGAGCCGCCGCGCGCCGTCGTCGTCGTCGCCGTTCTCGTGAACGGGCCACGGTCCCTTCGGGAGCTCCTTCGCGCCGCACGCGGTCCTGGGGTTCGCCGGGGCGGCGGAGAGAGACGGTCCCCCGTGCCGGTTCGCGTCTGGGTCGCCGCGTCGCCCACCCCCCCCCGGGCGTCGGTCCCGGCGTCCGGGCGGCCCCTCCTCCCTCGGTGGCCCTGCCCGCCGGGGCGAAGGGGGGGGGACACGATCTTCCCCGCTCCGTCTCCCGTCGGGCCGGCTCGTGCCGAGGCCGAGTCGCAGTCGCCCCGCGGGGTCGTTGCCTCCGGGGGCGCGCCCCGGCGGCGACCCGCGGGAC
>NW_007783816.1:0-267 GCF_000696425.1 Galeopterus variegatus
TGTAAAGAACACAGTGATCATCACAGGAATGAAGTTTTGGGTCAATTGAAGTGCTTGAGAGTAAGGAAACATGGAATGAGGTCGTGGAGAAAGAAAGATATTAACATAAATACAATTACAGTCTCATCAAAACTTACACAAGTAACACTGGAATAGATACACAGCTCTTCTTCCTTGGTCTAATACCTACATATGTACGTGTCTAATTACCTATCTATCACTTATCATTGCCAATATCCTCTTTCCCAGGTATCTTTCTCCTAATAT
>NW_007783816.1:2546-2840 GCF_000696425.1 Galeopterus variegatus
TATTGAATATTATATATATTAAAATTACAGGATACAAATAAAGCAGAACTCAGAGGAAAATTTACAGTCCTAATAGTTGTAAGGAGAAAGGATAATAATAAGCAAATTCTACAGTCTACTCACAAAGTTAGAAAACATACTCAAAATACTCATGAAGGAAATAATGAGGATTTTTGGTAGAACTCATAAATATGTACAAGAGATTTTTTCTTATAATGAGATAAAGTAATACGTAGACCATTATCTAACTAATTAAAGATAAGAAGGATAAATATACAAAGAAATCCTAACTAT
>NW_007783817.1:0-851 GCF_000696425.1 Galeopterus variegatus
AGGAGAGTGCATGAAGAGCTATCGCTCTCTCTGCTCTGCTATTTTCTGACATGTGAGACCCGTGTTGCTATAAAGCCACCACCAAAGAAGACCCTCACCAGATATGTTCCCTGGACTTTGGACTTCCCAGCCTCTGAAACTGTGAACAACAAATTTTGTTTTCTTATAAATTACAAACTTCCAAGTATTTCGTTGTAAGCAACAGAAACAAACTAATATACCAAGTATATTACAAACCAAGCCAAACAGAATATTTTCACTCAAAAAGATTTGAAATCCGCAATAGATAAGTTTAAAATTTTGTGACCTTATTTGATGAAAGGTCACATAACACTAACACTTAAGTGCCCTTTCACTTATTTAAAAAGAACGTCCAATCAGCTCCTATTGCGGGCTAAGCACAGTGCAGTGTGTCGCCAGATGTGATGCTTGTTTAATCGTTATCTGAACTCTTCCCCCCTTAGTTCCCTCACAGCTGTCTTCCCTTGCCACCATTATTGCAGCTGCGTGACTCACTTGCAACCAATGGTGGATATCATTCTCGACTGGAAAGACTGAAGGGGCCTCACCTTGCCTCATCTTCCATGTTAGCATGTTCTCACTGCCTCACATCTTCTCAGTGCAACCACTCATGCTTGCTCATGCTTCTGTGTCGTGTGGAAAAGTTAATGCTCCCTTTTTTGAGGCTAAACTTTGCTCTCTGCTGGCCATCCCGACACGTCTGCCATCCACTGGGACCTTGATTCAACAGTTATCTCCTCTTCTGCATCTTTAATTTCTCCCTTTCCTTTTTCATTCTGCTAAACTTACAAAGATTCTTAGGTTTTCCCTGTTCTTAAAAACAAACTCAG
>NW_007783817.1:2608-2840 GCF_000696425.1 Galeopterus variegatus
TCTCTGACCAGAGAACTGGCCCCACGAGTGTCCTACATCAGATTTCTCAAAGTTATTACTATATTAAAGAATTTCCCCTTGTCTTTTATCCTCCCTCATTTCTCAGTAATGGGATTTCTTTTCGGTTTAAAATTTTATTTCAAAATAATTTTTAAAATTTATTTTTTTAACTGTACATGTTTATGGGGTACAGTTTGTTGTTTCAATACATGCATATATTGTATAATGATCT
>NW_007783818.1:0-547 GCF_000696425.1 Galeopterus variegatus
GAGACTGGAAGAACTGAGGTTTAAACAGTCTTGTGTCTTAGCGTTTTCTGTTGCCTAGGTCACTGGGGACTCTTTACTATTGTTAGTTAAAAGCTTGATAACTGTGTTCTGTTACGATATAATTAAATATTTGATTAATTGCCTCAGCTTTATTCCATAGAGTATGCAGTTTTCCTGAATCAAAGAGTTTGTCTCAGCACGGTGTCAAAAACCATGAAGATTTAAAGCTCATCCAAGCATCAACTCAGAGCTAATGCAGGCACCCTGACTCTTGAGGCTGCTGAACAGTAGGATTAAACAAACATTTAGGAAGGGTGGGGGGTGCTGCTGCTACTATGAACAAGAATGATAGTAAAGTGTATTAATTACAGAAGAGTACAAGCTTACATTTTTATATCTGAAATATGTGCTTGGGCCTCCTGTTTTTGGTTTTCCCTATTAATGAAGTACAAATGGATGATAATCTGTAAGAGAGAGGTCAAAGTCTTAAGCAAACTCAGATGTGGGGAAAGTCTTTTCCTCAGTCACCAAACACTGATCACCTTTT
>NW_007783818.1:2220-2840 GCF_000696425.1 Galeopterus variegatus
CAAGACAAATGTTAGGGATTGTGATCGCAAGGAAAATACAACGTATCTATTAAAAATTAAAGTGAATTTAATAAGAAATGCAATCAACTCATTTGTGAACATGTTTAAAATGATTACTGTTGTGTTACATGCTGTTCCGAGGACATCTCTGCTGAAGGCCTTTTGTTCTGAGTGATATCAAATGCTATAAATAACAATTTAGTAAACATAGACTTCTGAACATAAACCTGAAGTTTATCATTATAGTATCTGGTCTGTATTCTTTTGTTTTGCTTTTTTAAAAAATGTGAATTGATTGTCTTAAGGGAGATCTAAGTTGAGTTTGGAAATAATTAAGAGAAGATAAACACTGAGTGGGGGATTTGTAGGGAAAAATGGTGAATTAGTCAAAAGCCTTTCAGGTGCAAATGACAGAGTCTTGACTTGAACTAGGCTGAGCTGAAAGGGAACTTTAACGATAGGACATAACTGGAAGAATGGCAAGGGTGAAACTGGTCCTCAGCAAGGGACTAAAGTGCCATTAGGTCCCTCTGCTTCCACACTCCTGCTTTTCTCTGCATGTTGCTTCACACTTTTATTGGGCACTCCTTCTTCTCTTCATGGTTGTTGACAGCTCCCTG
>NW_007783819.1:0-216 GCF_000696425.1 Galeopterus variegatus
AGATAGTGAAAATAAAACCACAGAAATGGAGAAAACTTTTACAAGTCATACATCTAAGGAGCTTGTATCCAGAATATATATATCAAACTATCATAACTTGATCATAAAAAGATAAGTATCTCATTTTTAAGAATGGGCAAAAAATCTGAACACATAGTTCTCTAAAGAAAATATACAAATGCCCAATAAGCACATCAAAAGGTGCTTGACATCAGT
>NW_007783819.1:2440-2839 GCF_000696425.1 Galeopterus variegatus
ATCAATAGTCTTAACCCAGACCCCCACCGAAGTGCACCAACAGGCCAAGCCCCCACTGAACTGCACCCATGGGCCCAGTCCCCACTAAAGTACCCCCACAGGCCAAGCCTCCCTCAAAGTAAACCTAAGGACACGTCCTCCCAAAGTACACCCAAGGGCTCAGACCCTATACGACTGCACCCATGGTCAGTAACTCCCCCACTGCACTCACAAGCCCCCCCTGCCACCAATTGCACTCACGGGACAAGCCCCCAACAAAGTGAACTCACGGGCCCCATCCCCACCCAACTGTGTCAACAGGGCCACGCCCCAACAACTGCGGCCACATTTAGAGCCCCCACCAAACTGCACCCAGTACAAAGCCTCCAACATAATGCACCCACGGGCAACGGCACCATC
>NW_007783820.1:0-263 GCF_000696425.1 Galeopterus variegatus
TTGAATCTAAGTGTAAAGATTGAGTTTTCCCTTGGGCCATTCAGTCTTCATTTTTGAAGGCTCCTGTGTCACATAACACTTTGATTAAACAAATTTGTTATCCTTTTCTTTTGTTAATCTTTTTTTAATAGAAGTGTTGACCACAGTCCTTATGAAGTTTGAGGAAAGGTATCACACCATACCCTTTCTGCCTATGCAATGCGTCAGAAGAGTGAGCTCAACAAATATTGTTTCATTTATTTTAAATATGAAATAAAATGGAA
>NW_007783820.1:1101-2839 GCF_000696425.1 Galeopterus variegatus
GTCAGAAGAGTGAGCTCAACAAATATTGTTTCATTTATTTTAAATATGAAATAAAATGGAAAAATTTAAATGTCCTTACAAATCCTGGATAGAAGCTCTCATATTTCATTCTATTTTTAATCTTAAAATGTTATACCTGAAAAAGGGTCATCTGGTATCATAGTGAAAGTCACCATACTATAACAGTTTTCAATTTAAAAAATGCATGACTCTTGAAGGGAATTTTCTAGATGTATAAAAATTTAGAACAGCAAAATCAAATATCATTCTGAATTTGGGTACATTAAATAAATGAGCACTTGAGAAACCAACATTTGTAACCCAAAACATTTTCAGACATTATTAACAACTAGTTAATTTAAATTCCTCTGAAAATAAATAGTTGTCACCAGACAGGTAATTTGGAGGAGAGGAGGAAGGGAGGACACATCTTTATTTTCACTAACTTCTAGCTGAATATTTGTAATTAATAAACTTTTTTTTAGAGACATTTTAGGTTTACAGGAAAATGAGCAGAAAGTACAGATTCCATATTTATTAACTCTCCCTTTCCCAACAAACATACACAGTCACCCCTATTATTAACATTTTACATTAGTGTAGTATATTTGTTACAACTGATGAGTCAATATTGATACATTATTATTAAAGGAAGTCTATAATTTGCATTAGTGTTCTCTCTTTGTGTTGTACCACACAGGTAATTTTGATTATTAAATAAAATATTTCACCATTTACAAACCGCTGATGTCAAATTGGCTATAAAGTAAAAAAATGGTAGAAAAGTAATGTCAAATAATCAGTGGTACTATTTTTACACTTATAAAATATCCTCCGTCTTTTCTGATTTTGCATTCAAACTGTAAGTAGAATGGGGGTAGGACAGATCCCTGAATATATGAAAACTGGCCTTAGGTTCCTAACTGGGAAATAAATCTCTTACAATTGTTCTTTTTCTTTACCAGTTTTTTTAGTGCTTAAAGCAGATTTTATTTTTGTTTATAAGAAGATAAAGTGTCATCATTTAATAGCCACATGTTCAGAGATTTAAAGCTCAATATAAAAAAACATACATTCCAAAGATCGGAATATCTAAAGACTGGATTTGACTATTCACCCTAAGATGAGTGTTTCATCTTCCAGCATGATAACCTGTCGAAAGGTTTCAAGTAGGTGCTCAACCAAACCATGGATCTATTATTGTTGCAGCATGTAGTCTATACTGGATAATACGTATAAATCAGTTCATGTATGGATTTACCACAGAAAATTAGCCTTGAGGCAATGAAAATAATAATGGTTATATGTTATCTGTGTGACACATTTTCTTTTAAATCAACAAATAGATTAACTATCTATTAACAGGCTATCAGGAATAAACCCATGTGAAAGATAACGAAAAATTTAGAATTGTCATTTCTCTACAATTAAGACAAAGTCAACAAATTAAAAAAGTTATTTGTCTGAATATGTAATCAAAACAACTTTCACAGCCATTTTAATGTTTTTTAATTGATTTGGTAATTGTCTTGTGTGCAAATGCACCTGTGCTGTGGGCTCATGCATGCTGAATGTGTGTGAATACTGCTTGTGTATACTGGTGTATGTGTGAGTGCATTGTGTTTATATATATGCATGCATATTTTAAGGAACTGTTTTGTGGTCAGCCCAAGTTTATGTTAATTTAATTTGTAATAAGTTTAGTTATAATTATAATAACTGATCTTCAGAAATAAGG
>NW_007783821.1:0-730 GCF_000696425.1 Galeopterus variegatus
AGAGTGGAGGAAGAGGCAGGGGCAAGTTTTTGGAAGCTGAGAAATCATCTAGACCAGCTCTGTCGGTGTGCACACGGGTGAAGCATGCTGGTGACAGAGCCCCAGCCAGAACTTGGCTTTTATAATTCTCAGTCCCATATTCTTTCCCCTAAACATCTGGGAGGCCCCCCAAGTGTCTGAGATCCCAGTTGCCTTGGTCCCAGGTCCTTGGTCCTCTTCTGCCTCAGACAGTCTCCTCCCAGCATTCTGACCCTGGGCCATGGCCTGTGTGATGCCACGTCTCGCATCTGTCAAACGGGAGTTCAAGGATCATTGTCGCCAGATAGTGATAGTCAGGAGTTCAGGGACCCTTGGATGAAAGGTGCCAGAGACAAGCTGTCAGTGACGCACAGGCCTTGGACAGGGCCCTGGTGAGGTGATGGCATTGGGCATGGCTGGGGACAGACCTGGCATTCTGGGGAAGCTGAGAGGTATGCTACTGGGGGAAGGGGTTGCTTCCTGTCCATGTGGCGCACACTTGTGAGTGTGTTTGTGTGTGCGTGCACATGTGTGCGGGTGTGCTGGGAGATGTTTATGTGTACCTCTGCGAGGGTGCGTGTGCATCCATGTGTGTGTATGTGAATGCGCACACGTCTGTGAGAGCCTGCATGTGGGTACACTTGTGTTTGCACATTTCTGTGTGTGTAGCAGTTTGCATGTAAATGTCTTTGTGTAACCATAACAAAGCCTG
>NW_007783821.1:2458-2839 GCF_000696425.1 Galeopterus variegatus
GGTGTTAGCTGACCACAAGCTGAAGAGGAAATCATTGAGGGAGGTGGCTCAAAAACCATGAACTCATTCTTGGATTGTATGAAGAGAGGTTCAGCGTCCTGGTCATGAGGTATCCTCTCCACAGGACCATGGATACCACAAGACCTGATGGAGATCATGGGCGTTGGGTGCTTTCCTGTGACCACTTCTGGGCATGGTGGCTCAGGGAGCAAACTGGAGTGTATCCACAGAGGGGATACAAGGATGTCACGGACCCTGGAAACCACAACAGAGGAACCTCCCAAGGAACTGAAGCCATTAGACAGGAGGAGAGAGAGCCCGGAGCCAGGGTCACCCCTGCCAAACATTTTGGGGTATGGCCCAAGGGAGATCGTGTGGGTT
>NW_007783822.1:0-327 GCF_000696425.1 Galeopterus variegatus
TGGTATAGTGTATTAGAAATATCCAAGTATTTTATTTAATTTTGTAATGTTTCATCTGAAATAAACATGCAGTTACATAAAAGATACTACTTTTTTCCTGAGAGGATAAGACTATTTTCAATGAAAAGATTCTTTTGGGGTCAGAGATCACTTGGAATTGTTGCTTTTGCATTCCTTGATGTGCCACATCTTTTGGAGGAACTGTTCTGAGTCACATTTTACAGGATCCCTCAGAAATCGCCTGGGGTTCCCAGTTGCACATGACGCAGCTCCATTATGCATACTTTATAAGTTATCCTTCTTTGGTGTGTCACTGTCCTCACTCCC
>NW_007783822.1:2444-2839 GCF_000696425.1 Galeopterus variegatus
TTGTTTGGTTTCTGGATTACTTTATAATTATGGCTTTCATTTTATTTCTATTTATCCACTATAAAGCAGGAAATATTTTTTGAATACAGTACTTGACAGATCATCTTGGTAACAAACCAGCAGAGGAACAGTTCATGTATCAGATGGAGAGAATAAATCTATGGTTATTATAGGGGGAGGGGGAAGGAGAGGGGGAGGGGGTGAATAAAGGGTATAAAGTATAAGTATGATTTGTAACAAAGAATATGCTAATAAAAATATAATCCAAAGATTTTATATCTCAAGCATAAGTACTTAGAATCTTTAAGCTGAGAAGTGTTCTCTTTTTAGGAAATGTATATAGAGAAAGAAAAATTTAAGTAAACATAAATATGCAGGCAGGTGTTTTTTTTTTT
>NW_007783823.1:0-625 GCF_000696425.1 Galeopterus variegatus
TTTTTTTTTTTTGCATTTAAGATATTATAAAACCCTACATAGTATACCCCATTACAGTTAAATTTGAATATGCTTAGAAGGCAAGTTATAATTCATTAATTATATATTAATGTTTCCTCTGCCTCTTTCTGCCATGTAGGCTTTGATAATTTCACTACTGTTATAAACATCCCCAAACATAGTCAACTCTCAAAGTGAACAGCAAACAAACCAACTGAATCTAAGAGCACTGTACCAAGTAAGTCCTGGAATAAGTCAATTAAAATATAGACCTCTGACCATCTCTCAGCTTATAAATCTCTCAACATATAAAAGAACAGACAAATATGAGGGTATGTGGAAAGTTCATGGAAAGGTTCTTTTAATTCTATTTTTATATAGAATTTCATAGAACGTTAATATTTTAATTTAAATAGAATCTTTTAATTCTATTTTTCCATAAACTTTTTGAAGTACCCCCCTATATCTACATTACAATTACAAATAAAACTACATGAAGACCACATATATATGAAAATAGAAATAAAAGCAATATGCTTTGAGCAATCCATTCTTCAGTATGCCTAACAGCCCCATGAATGTGTGGTATCCAGTGGGGTTGTTCTGAGAAGGCACCAGAACAGGT
>NW_007783823.1:2537-2839 GCF_000696425.1 Galeopterus variegatus
TGTAAGCAATAAAGAAACATGTTTTCAGAATAGCGCTTTCTTTAATAAGTATGATCCCACACAGCCTGTTAGAAGATTATTTTTGAAGCTCACAGGTTTAGCTAAGCAGCTACAATACATGCCAAAGCTGTACATGAGATCTATGTTAGAGAAGGAAAGTCAGATCTCAGTATATTTTAGAAAACAAATTATAGCAGTAGTTTGTCTCTCTGAAACAAACTGATTAATAGTTATACACAGGCTCATCAATAATGCTAATGCCTAGCAATAGGTTAATTCTGCACATTAGCCTATTTGATATA
>NW_007783824.1:0-405 GCF_000696425.1 Galeopterus variegatus
GGGAAATTTGTAAGAAAAGAAAATTTGTTGCTTACAGTTTCAGAGGCTGGGAAATCCAAAGTCCAGGAAACACATCTAGTAGTGGTGACAGTGACCCAGGGGTCTCACATGGCAGAAAACAGCAGAGCAGAGAAAAAGATAGCTCCTCATATATGCTCCTTTTAAGCCCTCAGAACTATGCTCCTGACCACCATTATTAATCTGCACACTATGGCAGGGTCCTACAATCTAGTCACCTCTTCAAGGCTCCCCCTTTCAACCACCACACTTGGATTTCCTACCCTCTTAACACTTTTGCAGTGGGGACCAAGCCTCCAAGACATTAAACTTTGAGGAGACACAATTCAATCCATAATATTCTGCCCCTGGCCTCCTAAAACCCATGTCCTTCTCACATTCCATCCC
>NW_007783824.1:2049-2839 GCF_000696425.1 Galeopterus variegatus
AGCCAAAGCAGCTGAGTGCTGGTGTTAGAAGCAGCTTCCCGAAGTGGCCCTGGGCAGCGAGTCTGTGGAGGGTGCCTCAGGCCTGTTCCCAAGACCATTCTGTCTCCCTAGGTCTCTGGTCCTATAGTAGAAGCACTGGTCCAAGAGGCTTCTGCAATGCCTTCAAGGCCTTTCCCCCTTCTCTTGATAATCTCTTTCTTTTGTACTAACCTTAGCACCATTGCATTTTTCTCCATAAAATGCTCTCTGCTTCTTTACCACATGGCCAGGCTGCAAATTTTCCAAATCTTCATGCTCTGCTTCCCTTTTAAATTCTGGCTTTACCTCATGTCTTTGCTGTGTAGGCTGTTAGAAATAGCCTTGCAGCTTCCTTAATTCTCTGCTGCTTAGAAACTTTTTCTGTCAAATACCCTGGGTCAGCACCTTGTGGTTTCATATGCCATAAAACTTTGGGGCATGAACACAATGCAGTCAAGTTCCTCATCAGTCCATAGCAAGAGTGATCTTTGCCCCAGTTTCCAATAATTCCCTTTTCGTTTACATCTGAGATGGTCTCAGAATGGTCTTTACTGTCCATATTTCTGTCAGCACTCTGCTCACCACCATTTAACATACCTCTAAGAAGTTCCATACCATCCCTGGTTTTCTTTTCTTCCAAACTCCCACCAGCAGCTAGGCTTTTCCTAGCCTGCTCCATCAAATTCCTCCACCCTCTCTTCAACCGCCAAATCCAAAGCCATTTCCACATTTTCAAGTATTTGTTATAAGCAACACCCCACTTCTCTGGTAC
>NW_007783825.1:0-2839 GCF_000696425.1 Galeopterus variegatus
CCAGGGGTGGGTCTGAAAGCTCTGGGGCCCCATGACCATGGCTTGGTCTCTGGTGACCAGCCCCATCCAGAAGCCCACCAAGAGTCGCCTCATTAGAACAAAAGACACTCCTTTCACCCAGGAAATTCCAAGGGATTAGGAGCTCTGGGTCATGAACCAGGGATGAAGACCAATATATTTCTTTACTTATAAATTACTTATAATATCACAGTATACTGTTGCATTTGCTTTTTTCTAAAGCCCTTGCTTTCATTTGTTTCCTATGTGCTATAACTCTGGGTCCCATTTTCTGCTCCACCCCACCCCACCTCCGCCTCACCTAAGTGGAGGAGAGGATACACAGATAAGCAGCAGCATGTAAGGTAACACAACTTACCATTGTTCATGCAAGTGCCTTTATTCACCCTCTCTGGCCTGGTCCAGAGCTCAGCCTGCATTGGCCTCACCTCTTCTGGCAACTCAGAACTGGGATGGGAGCAGAAAGAATCCTGTCTTGTGGAAGATCGATTCACAGAAATTAAGAGATGTCTCTACCTGTCCACGCTGCCCAGATCCCCTCCTCAGTTTCTCCTGTGTACAAACTGTTCCTGCCACCTTGGAGTATTTAAAGGCTTCTTGTTTCTGAGCAGTACTCTCTTGCTCAGAAGCCAGAGCTCCAAGTTGCTTTGCCCACAAACTGTAAAACGCAGGGGAAGGTCAACACAATCCAAGAATCAAATTCTATATATAAAGAAAAGGGAGGGAGGTGTTCTGGTTATATTTGTGTGTGTGTGTACAACATATGCAAACAGGCTGAAGTTTGCAAAATAGAAATACTGTATAAGTTAAAACTACATGTGACTTCAAAATTTACTCTTTGCTCTATCTAAAATTTCATCAGTCTAAAAAATTAGATTTAAAAAACTCACTCTTTGCTCATTTTCTATTTTACTGCTTTTGTTTTAGAACAGAGCAATTTTTCATTATAGAGAATAATTCTGTAAAGTACCTTAGTGAATTTTATTCACTGCTAAAACCAGGCATAGACTTTAGTAGTCAGATGCATTGCAATTTGCTTTACCATACTGAATTACAAAATTCACACTCTTTCTTTTGATAAACTTAAAAAGTTACGTGAAAATTGAAATTGTATTTAACAACAGTAACAACAAAAACAAGACACAGGAATTGGTTACCTGGCTTGAGATCTTTTCTTTGCCGAACATTTAAGTTGAGTTTGGAATGATAAACTCAAGTGATGGGTTTCTCATTTTTACATGGTTGTCTCTGAGCCAGAGATGCCTTATATAGGTAGGTCCCCATATCCACCATGAGGCTTGTCTTCTGCCACCTACCGAGGAATTAAAGGAGATTTTCCTCTTTCATCTGGGACCTCAGGACCTCAGGACCTCAGCCACCCCAGAACAGCAGCATCTAACTCATGCCCCTCAGCTCGCTGGTTCCAATGGAGGAGCCACTTAGGAATTGCTTTTCAGAACTCACAAAAAAGGAGGTGAAAAGGAAATGCAGGGCTTAGGCAGAGTCCAGCTTGACCCAGCATTGCTTCCTGAGCTGCTGCCGGTCTCTCTATGTGCAGAGTTTGTGCAAATTAAAATAAGGGGCCCCTCCACGTGGACCAGTTGCAACCCACCCATCTCTGCCAGCTATTCGCACAGGGCACACCCTGACAACTTGACATGGCAGCTAGATTACTTTTTCTTTCTCCCTCTTTTTTTCTTTCTCTCTTGAGTTCAGGTTCCTTCTTAGCTCACCTCCAGGCCAGCTTTGTTCTCTGTCCAGCCTCTGATGGCAGCACAGCTCCTTGGCTGCACCCGAACTTGCTCCAGGAGATCCTTGGCTCTGTATTCATTGCTGTCCACTTCCTGGTCCTCCTTTTCCATCATATTGCTCAGATTTTACCTGCTGGCCTCCTGAAACTCACAACTCAGGTTGGCTTGTGCAGTCTGCACATGGCCACCAAGCCTGTGCCTGATTGTTTTATTTTTGGTTTTTCCTCCCTAGGGATCCAGTTCCTCAGACTCTGCCTTTCACACACCTCTGCCCTTGAACTGCTAATTATGTATTAATTATGTGTACAGATTTTTTCTCTTGCCTTGCCACTCATCAGTTAATGGAAGACCCACAAAGAATAATCACAAGCCCCACCTTTATTTTCCCAAAGCACATGTAAGATATTTCTCATTTATAGCAACAAGGGCTAACTGATCCACATATAACTGGAATGAGGGAAGTTTGTAAACCGTAAACAATGCATGAGAAGTTACAAAAACAATCACAAGGCCACAAAATTAAGTGTCTGAGGCTGACATTAACTTTTATGTTTGATGGCACCTGGAGAAATAATGGCCTGGTTAGGAAGCTTGGTAGCACAGAATATTAAAATCTTATAGTCATGCTTTATTGAAATGAAGGCTTTCTATGGCCAGAAGTATGGCAAAAACAACAAATTATTTCAACCGATCCTGTCTGCAAATTAGAATCAACAGGGGAGATCTTTTAAAACACCTTGGTGAGTCCATTGTTACATTCTTGCAACATGAAGAGTTTTAATTTTTTTTTTTAAAAAAAGGTTTAATTTTAAAAATCTTGTGCTGAGGCTTCTGGGGTGATGATGGTGTTCTATATCTTGATCTGAATGGGGTTTTTCAGGAGTGTTCACTTGCAAAAATGCATTATGCTAGGTGCTTAAAATGTGTGCACATCACTGTATGGATGTTACACTTTTTCATAAACACTTTTTTAGTGAGCTTATCACTTTCCCACATCCTGAAATTACTTATGCTTCAGCCCTACTCCAGATCAATAGAATTAGATTCTCGGGGTTGGGGACTCAGCATCA
>NW_007783826.1:0-2839 GCF_000696425.1 Galeopterus variegatus
AGACTTGATGGAGGAACTGAAACTTGAACACTGTGTCTGAGCTAAACTGCTGCCTTGCCATTATTTATCAGTTTAAAAAAAAAACATTTTTCACAGACCAAATTTTAATTATTGGCCTTTTAGTTACTTCCGGGTCATGTGAGGACTCCACAAAAGCAGCTGGACTGTATGGAAAATTCAGCCTGGAACTGAGTCTTTCCCACCAACTATGCCCCTTTAATTCTATCACATTGATTGGTCTCCACTTTGGGATGCCCATGCCAATCAGAAGGCAGATCAGTTGCCATCACTGCACCCCAATGCATCCCTGGTGGATCAACCTTTCCACTTGGGCATTTTGAATGTTTCCCATGGGGCAGACTCTGCATGGTCTTCCATGAAGCCTCAGAGGCTTCTGGGAATATCAGACACCTAAGACTTACTCTGTCCTCTCATTTCAGAGACAGTAGGTCCAGTGGCCCTCTTGGTCTACAGTGCAATGCTGGTTCCGAAGGTGAAGGATGTGGCTCTTCTAAGTGATTTCTTCCTTGCACTGAGTGCAGCACCTCCCTCCTATGTGGGCACAGGTGAACCGTATGGGTATGTACACTGGCCTGGGAAATAGGATGGGGTACTTCCATTTTCAAACCAACTATAGCATGTCAAGTCCTTTTTGTGATTAAAGTCTCTCTGACTTCTGCTGTTATTCACCAGAAAAAGCTCTCTGTTTTCAGGAATCATCTGATTAGGTCTGGCCTATTCAGATAATCATCCTATTTAAGGTGAACCGTGTTACATAACAAACACAATTATGGGAGTAATATCATATCCACCGAGCAATTTTTAGAATTCTGCCTACCATAGGGTATCACTACTGCTTTATTTTTAATGGATGTATGATGTTAATTTGGTAGTACCATAATTTATCCAGTCATTCCTCTATTGATGAGTATCCATTCTTTTTCCCTCATTTGATCATGACAAGCCTCACATCCATGCCGCACCATAATGATTTAATAGCCGCAAAGCCCTGTGTCCTCTCACCACTACCTACCTCTCCAGTCCCCTTGACTGTTAATCACATTCCTTTCCATTACATGCTTTTCAGTCATAGTCTTTTAGTCTTGTAAGCTAAACTATCCCCTTCTCATCATAGGGACTTGGTACATGTTTTTTCAATGCCTGTAATGCATCATACACACACATACATGTGTGCACATACACACACACTCAAATTTGTGATAACTTCTTGTCTTTCTTCAGATCTAGCTGTTATTAATTTCTCTAGATATGCTTTCCTTGGTTTTACTAAGTAGATCATTTATCTAGATAAATGCTCCCACAGTTTCCTGCTATCTCTGACAGTTATTAAATTTTTAAATTTAATTTGTGTGATCAATCGTTAGTAGTAATCTCCTCAGTCAGACCACAATTTTCCATGGATGAAGGAATTTTATTTTGCCCTGGTCCTTTTTATTATATTTCTTACTATTTTAATCACTGGCATCCACTGGAATATTAGTATATAGAAGTACTCAACTCATATGTGGTGAATAAATAAATATACAAATGGATATAAATTAATAAAATACTTATAGCAAAAAGACTTAAATATAAATAAGTGATAAAATAATAAAGCTACTGTTAAAATAAAATAAAATAATAGGGACTGCATTGAATGTGTAAATTCCTTTGGGTAATATGGATATTTTGATCATGTTAAATCTTCCAACCTATGAACATGGGATGTCTTTCCAGTTATTTGTGTCCTCTTCAATTTTTTTCACCAATGGTTTTATAGTTTTTCTTGTAGAGATCTTTTACCTGCTTGGTTAAATGTACTCCTAGGTATTTCATTTTCTTGGTGGCTATTGTAAATGGGATACTTTCTTGATTTCTTCTTCAGCTAAGTCATTATTGGTATATAAAACATCTGTTGATTTTTGTGTGTTGATTTTGTACCTTGCCACTATACCCAATTCATTTACTAGTTCTAGTAATTCTTTTTTTTTTTTATATTTCTTACTATTTTAATCACTGGCATCCACTGGAATATTAGCATATAGAAGTACTCAACTCATATGTGGTGAATAAATAAATATACAAATGGATATAAATTAATAAAATACTTATAGCAAAAAGACTTAAATATAAATAAGTGATAAAATAATAAAGCTACTGTTAAAATAAAATAAAATAATAGGGACTGCATTGAATGTGTAAATTCCTTTGGGTAATATGGATATTTTGATCATGTTAAATCTTCCAACCTATGAACATGGGATGTCTTTCCAGTTATTTGTGTCCTCTTCAATTTTTTTCACCAATGGTTTTATAGTTTTTCTTGTAGAGATCTTTTACCTGCTTGGTTAAATGTACTCCTAGGTATTTCATTTTCTTGGTGGCTATTGTAAATGGGATACTTTCTTGATTTCTTCTTCAGCTAAGTCATTATTGGTATATAAAACATCTGTTGATTTTTGTGTGTTGATTTTGTACCTTGCCACTATACCCAATTCATTTACTAGTTCTAGTAATTTTGGGGTGGAGTCTTTAGGGTTTTCTATTAAGCAATCATGTCATCTGCAAATAGGGATAGTTTAACTTCCTCTTGCAAATAGGGATAGTTTGATTTTTTTCTTTCTGATTTGGATGCCCTTTAGTGCTTTCTCTTACCATAGTGAGCCTTTGTATAGCACCTACTTTGTGCTAAGTACTTCTCCAATATTGTTTCTATTATTTCATTTTACCTTTACAACATGTGTATGAAGTAGATGCAATTACTATTCCTATTGAAATGAGGACTAAATTGAGGCATAGACAGTTTAAGTAACTTGCCTAAGGGTGTACAGCTAGCAAG
>NW_007783827.1:0-275 GCF_000696425.1 Galeopterus variegatus
CCTTTCCTGGAGCAAGCCTGGCCTCAGCTGGTTTTTAAGGAGTACTTTTCCCTGTTTCAGTATGACCTAGATGCTTTTGGGGCCAAATCCTTGGAGATGGAGCTTTAGAAACAACACTCCATGCCCGGTGCCCTCACCCCCCATCTGTCTATTTGGCCCTTAAATAAGTTTGTGTGTGCGTCAGAGCTGGTTAAAATGTTTTGTCTGTTTCATGTTTCTATGGCAACCTAGGGGCATCTTTTTGGCTTTCGAGTGGCATGTTCAGCAGAGTTATG
>NW_007783827.1:2292-2839 GCF_000696425.1 Galeopterus variegatus
CTCCCAGGGTTGTTCTAAGGCTCCCATGAGATAATCTATAAGAAGTCCTTGCATACTGCTCGGCACAGAGTAGCACTCAATAAATGTTAGTTCTTATAATGATAATGATTTTTTAAGGTACTTAAGTATTTTTAAAGAGACAGGCATGCCTCCAGAATGTCCAGCCCCACCTTTGGGCAGGGGCTTGTTAGACAGTGGAGCTTGAGTTTATTTGTATACCTACATCTCTGAGTGATAGTATTAGATTCAAAGGAAATCCCCCAGGAGATCTGATGTTGTAAAACAGCATGGTCAGTCAATCTTGGCTCAGTCCCATCTTAACAGTATAACCCTGGGTAATCCAGTTGGCCTCTGGACTTTACTTCCTCCTCTGGGAAATGTGGAAGAGAACCACACCAGAGCTATTGTGAGAGAACTTAACATTTACCAAGTGCTCACTGTATACCAGACTAGGTCCTAAGAGCCTACCTAATTATTACAGTTACCCCTCAGAAGAGCCCTGTGAGGTGTAATTATTGTCTCTATTTTGTATATGGGTACTGAGAAT
>NW_007783828.1:0-336 GCF_000696425.1 Galeopterus variegatus
GACTGGCTATTATAAAAAGACAGAGAATAACAAATGC
Organism: Galeopterus variegatus; assembly: GCF_000696425.1. Taxonomy (NCBI): domain Eukaryota; kingdom Metazoa; phylum Chordata; class Mammalia; order Dermoptera; family Cynocephalidae; genus Galeopterus; species Galeopterus variegatus. The sequence continues at coordinate 38 of NW_007783828.1, forward strand.
TGGCAAGGATGTGGAGAAAGGAGAACCCTCCTACACTGTTGGTGAGACTGTAAATTGATGCAGTCATTATGGAAAATGGTATGGAGTTTCCTCAAACTTCCATTGAACTGCCATACAATCCAGCAATTTCACTGCTGGGTATAAAATCATCATGTTGAAGGGATACCTGCACCCTCATGTTTATTTCTGCTTTATTTGCTTCCAAGAGTTGGAACCAACCTAGATGTCCATCATTGGATGACTGGATAAGGAAAATGTAGTATATTTACACAGTGGAATACTACTCTGCCATAAAAAAA
>NW_007783828.1:2484-2839 GCF_000696425.1 Galeopterus variegatus
GAAGAAATGTACCTCGACACAATAAAGGTCATGTATGACAAGCGCATGGCTAATACTCACTATTTGCACTCAACAATGAAAAGTTAAAGGCTTTTTGTCTAAGATCAGGAACAAGACAAGGATGTATATACTTGCCCCTTCTATCCAACGTAGTGCTGAAAGTCCTAGCCAGAAAAATTGGACATGAGAAAGAAACAAAATACATCCAAATCAGGAAAAAAAGTAGTGAAATTGTTTCTGTTTGCAGATGACATGTTCTTTTATATAGAAAACCCTAAAGATTGGGCCAGCCCGGTGGCGCACTGTTACAGTGTGCCGCTTGGGAGCGTGGCGGCGCTCCCGCCAAGGGTTTGGA
>NW_007783829.1:0-1396 GCF_000696425.1 Galeopterus variegatus
TAAGTCTTACATATACCACACACCAACTACTTTTTAACTCTCTTATAGTGGCAATGGAGGGAAAGGAAATTTGGTGCTCAAATATAAATCCATAAAAGTAAGTCTTTAGGATATTGAGTGTCATGTTATTGTTGGCAATGATAATTGCATTAGAGGTCAGCACGAATCCTGGTGCCACATGAAATTGTGGCTTCCCTTGTTCAAAAGTTATTAATAATTTAAAGACAGTGACAGCAGAGCATTAAAACAAGTGTGGATCTCTTCTAAGCATGGGTCCCCATGGGACTGCACAGGTTGTGAAGTTGTCAGTGCCACAACTGACACTTTCAGAGCTCTTCACTTATTATTTATTTTATTTCATTTCATCCTCGCAACAGCTGCACAAACTTCATGTCCTAATCATAAAAATACCAGCAGCTATGCTGGAAAAGCAGCTAATGTGTCTTGAAATAATAATAGCCAATATTTATTTAACACTTACTTATACAGACCAGACACTCTAGCATCAGACAAAGGTATTGATCTAACTTATTGGTGGAAAGGGACTGCCAGTAAGAGCAGAAGAGAAAAAGAGATAAAAGATGGAAACAAGGAATCAGAAGTATCTGTGCCCCTCTGATCAATCCCAGAGTAAAGCTCAGGTGTACCTTTCTTCCATCTGATTTGGAAAGGGATAAGGGAAAAGGATTAGATGGAGTAAATGGTTTCAGATAGTTTAACCCAAGGAAATAATTATCTTCCCAGCACAGAGGATGACAGGTATTATTAATCACTCCCTCTTTTTTTCAAGAAGCAGGACTACTGGAAGTCACAAACACTCTCCCCAATACCAGTCGTTGGAGCAGCCACTTTCCGTCAGACTTTCATGATCTGAGTAAACTTCAACATCTAATAGCTCTGTTGCCATCATGACAGCACACGTGTGGGCACTGAGGATGGGAAGAGGAGAAGAGAAGACAACAACCGTCTTACTCTGACCACTATTTCTCTCTTCCTGCAGCTGCACAGCCTCCCGTTCCTCCAGCCAGAGGGCGAAGGGCAGTCTGAGCAGGGCCAAGGAGCCCATTCATCCTCTCCAGGGCACTGCACTTTTAGTTAAAAGCTCGAGATTTGGCAGGGAAAGCCTTTGGGTGCTTGAAAAAACAAAACAAAACAAAACAAAACATTTCAAAACAAGTCTCAATGGCATTTATGATGAAATTTACAGTGACTCCTAAGTTTTAACTAAAGAGCAGTAAATAAAAACAAAACACACACAGTATTACCCAAGGTCTCTAAATGAGGGCATTGGCGTGAACTGTAATCCTACGTTAATAAGTGAGAAGAATCAACCATCAACTAGAGTGTTGCTCCCTCACCTACAGAATAATTCCAGTAAAAGAGCATAAGGCTATTT
>NW_007783829.1:2297-2839 GCF_000696425.1 Galeopterus variegatus
CAACTAGAGTGTTGCTCCCTCACCTACAGAATAATTCCAGTAAAAGAGCATAAGGCTATTTTTTAATGGCAAAGAGTTATTGTTAACATTTAGGGTAAAAAGCTGTTAGACATGAAAGGGTCCCACAAAGATTAAGATGCTGGCTTCACTGCTTCTTTGCTTCATGACTTTGGGCAAGTTACTTTACCTCTCTAAGCCTCAGTTTCCTCAATTGTAAAAATGAGATAATAATTAATATAACATAATACCACATAGGGGTGGTGTGAGGATTAAATAAGGTGATTATGTAAAACACTTAGTATGGCATCTGGTACATAGTAAGTACTGAACAATAGCTTTCTATACTATCATTACTATGACACTAAGGTTTCAATTTATAATTTCAAGTTTAGTTAATGGTCTCAAAGTCAACACTTCTCTCATTGTTACCATAATCTTGTTGCCTAGAACCTAAAAAAGTGCCTGTCAATGGTAGACAATATATTTACAATAGCCAAGGGTTGGAACCAGCCCAAATGTCCATCATCAGATGAGTGGATAAG
>NW_007783830.1:0-1801 GCF_000696425.1 Galeopterus variegatus
CAATGTGCTGGTAATTTTGTATATCTTAACTTGGGTCATACTTTATAATTTGTAAAAACTTATTGAGCTATATGCTTATTACTTGTGCACTTTCACATATATTAGTTTTAAACTTCAATTTTTAAAAATTTTACAGGTAAAACAAACCTCTGGGGGAGATAACAGATTGTGGGTCATGAGGTCCCAGAGCTCCTTTAGCCTAACACTACACTCTCCGATGCCCTTGTATCTATTCCTTCTTCTCCACTGCATTAGTTCTATTTCAAGCTTCTGGTACCTCATAGATGGACAACCAAAACACACTCCTAATTGGTCTCCAGGGCTGCACAAGTTCTTCCTCCTCCCCATTTTCTACACTGTCTCCAGATAAACCTTCCTAAGCACCTCACTGATCAAGTTGCTCCCCTGACCAAAACCTTTACTACTTTCCACTGACTCCAAGATAAACAAAAACTCTCTGAGCTTTGTATTCAAGGCTTTCCTAATTAGACCCAGTCTACTATTCCAGGATCAGCTCATGATTCCTGCTTATCTTGACCACTCCTTCAAATCACACACTTACTGCTTCTGAACACCCCCCACTCTAATGTCTTGGTTTCCTACATGAAGGTGATGATAACAATGATTTTTTATTTATATAGCACTTTAGAGTTTACAGAGCACTTTCATAACCTACTTTATTTTAATTAAGTCTCATGATAACCCTGGAAAATAGACATTCTCATCCACATTTAAGTACACACATAAATACACCAAGGCTCAGGTGGACATTAAGATTACTTGCCAGTTCTCGTATTCCTGGGATTCTCTGCAATAGATGAAGTTTATTTCTGAAAGCTTCCTATTACTCTTCTGAACATCTCTCTCACCTGATCTCCATTCTTCCACCATTAGGTGTGTATTCTATATTCCACCCATGCAAAGTATCCTTCTCATGTTGTGGTTATAATCTCTAATATGTTGCCTGAGACCACTGTACTCTTCCTCCTACAGGTACCAATAATTTCCCAAAGCCCTCCAAGATTAGAAAGTGTTTAAGATCCAAAGAATGAAACTTAAATGGTGAAATTTTAGATAATTTAAGAAGATGTGGAGTGATATTTGGAAAAGGAGACTATCTGGTGCCCCAAAAACTTCATATTCCTTCAACAATTTTTTGAGGCCTACTATCACCCAGGTTGCAAAATGCTGAGGCAAAGAATAAAACGTGGCCTTTGCCCTGAGGGAACCCACTGCATAGTGTAGACCCCACAGGTTTCAGTTCTACACATGGCACTGACTTAAAAGAATCTGGTTCTTGACTCCACAATCACAGATGGTTTTGCCAAGTTGGAACAAATACACGAGAAGGCACTCTAGCCACTGCCATCCATTCCTGGTCACTGACAATGAATGTCCCTAGGGTGGACTTAATTGTGTTCCCCAAAGATCATGAATTAGGAAATTAACCCCCACTGTGACAGTGCTGAGAGAGTGGGAAATCCTATTATGGTAATTGAAACGTGGGGCCTTGAAGAGGTGATTGGATTGTGAGGACCATACCCTAGTAAATAGATTAAGTTGATGGTCTGATGGTGGTCAGGGGCATGGTTCTGTTGGCTTTAAAAGGAGAACACATGAGAAACCCTCTCTCTGCTCCACCATTCTGCCACAAGACCACGGTGTCACTGTCACCATCAACAAGGCCTTCACCACATGTATCTTCTGGACTTTGGACTTCCCAGTCTCCAAAACTGTAAACAATAAATATTGTTTCTTTATAAATTACCCAGTTTCAGGTATTTCTGTTATAAGCAACAGA
>NW_007783830.1:2478-2839 GCF_000696425.1 Galeopterus variegatus
ATAAATATTGTTTCTTTATAAATTACCCAGTTTCAGGTATTTCTGTTATAAGCAACAGAAACAGACTAATACAGTCCCGTTCTGTAAACAAATCAAGTAAACCACCAAAAGACAAGGTGTTTCACATATTTTTTAACAAACATTGGGGAAAACATTCAACCTTACTTGTACTCCTAAAAATACATGTTAAAATAGTCAAATGCTGCTTTATACAGATTTTATTAACATTTAAAATGATAATACCATGAGCTGGAAGGTGAGATAAAAATAGTTGATGAACTGCAAATTGAAAAAACCTTTTATAGGGCCGAGCCCATGGCACACTCGGGAGAGTGCGGTGCTGGGAGCGCAGCAGCGCTCC
>NW_007783831.1:0-215 GCF_000696425.1 Galeopterus variegatus
TCTGTGGTGACTCCCTGTCTGCCATCAGAGCCCTTGGTGTGGGGAGAGCCAGGCCCCAAAGTGGGGTATGAGCAAGTAAGACAAAATGGTGTCCAGCATAGAACTTGAGGGGTGGTTGGAGGCAGGGTCTCTGGGATCCTTTTGGGCAGGGAGTTCATTTCCATCTGCCACCATTCTGTCCCCAAATCTCTGGTAACAGTGGGCAGAGAGTACAG
>NW_007783831.1:2266-2839 GCF_000696425.1 Galeopterus variegatus
GTTTTGGTAAACTTCATTCTTCTCTCTGTTTGTATTAGTTTGACTTTTTAATAGTCCACATGTAAGTAAGTTTAAGTGGTACTTGTCTTTCTGTCCCTGGCTTATTTTATTTAACACAACGTTTTCTAGATTCTTCTATGTTGCCACAATTGACATTTTGTTTCCTTTTTAATGTCTGAGTAGAATTTTATTTTACATGTAAACATTTCTTTTATCCATTCATTCATTGATGAGTGCTTCTGTAATTTCGATATCTTGACTGTTGTGAATAATGGTGCCATAAACGTGGGAGGGCTGACATCTCTTTCTGATACTGATGTCAGTTCTTTTTGACATATAGCCAGAAGTGGGATTGCTGGATCATTTGGTTTTTTTATTTTTAGCATTGTGACTACTTTATGCTAGTTTCCAAATTGGTGTTCTAATACACCTTGTGTATTCACACCTTCATGAATCCTTTCTTTTATCTTTTTGATAATACTTGTTCTAATGGGTCTGATGTGATCTCATCATAGTTTTAAATTGCATTTCCCTTTGGATTAGTGATGTTGACAATGTTTTCATACATCTGTT
>NW_007783832.1:0-518 GCF_000696425.1 Galeopterus variegatus
TATTTTTAAAGGGCTATTTAGCATGATAGAAATTAGAGAAAGCACAACACACAATGGTAGGAATATTTCATAGAGCAAAGTTCTGAATTTCCTGTTCTTGGTCAATCACCTTCAGAAGAATGTGGAAGAGCCAGAGACAACTCCTCTGAGGGCAGACCTATGCGAGGACAAGGCAGGGGTTCTGACAGCATGTAAGTCATTCTCCCTCTCACTGACAACAGGGAATGGAAATGAAAAAGTAACTTGGATCCCTATTTAAAAGTTTATTCAAAGTTGTTCTGGAAGAGAAAGCCAGTAGATGGATCTGTACAGCACACAGGACTAAAGAGTGAAAGGAGCTAAATGCAACTGGAGGGTAATGGGCCCAAGTTTCCAGAAAGGGACCCTGGGGGACTTCCAACTCTAAATAGCAAGGGGGAAATAAAATGGCAATGGAATTGGACTGAAGCCTTTGGAGGCTTAAGCTTTAAACAAAATGTAAACCTTGAAGACAAAGTTCTGCTTGCAGAAATCTTATC
>NW_007783832.1:2526-2838 GCF_000696425.1 Galeopterus variegatus
AAACTGTTTCTTTGGATCTAACTGCAGAACAAGAGAGAAATCACACGTCCTTTTCTTAGCAGCACATCTCCTTATAGCCTTTCCAGAACGAATAATTGTCAAAGGTGAAGCTTTCAGTTGAATTGCCTATTTTCTTGCATGAATGGGAAGTTATGAGAAGTTATGTGGTTGGGTGTGTGCCAAATGAGAGAAGAACCTATGCTTACCACAAGGAGCTTGATGTGAAGAGCCATTAGTAAATGGATTGCAATCCTAAATACTTACAGTTGATGATGTATTTACATAATTCTTATTACCACAGCACGATTTTGA
>NW_007783833.1:0-386 GCF_000696425.1 Galeopterus variegatus
TTCATTATCAGATGTCTAAGGAGACAGACTAGAACTGTCTACCACTTTAGGGTTTCAGGGGCATTTAAAGAGGAGTGGAGGGAATGGAGCATGGGAAATGAAAAGCAGGAGGGTGGGGCACGTGCAAGGAACCAGGTGCAGTCTCAGCAAGCCTCCCTCTGGTTTCTGCTCCCGTCTTTGCTGTCATCTCAGGGTCCGGCTGGAGGGATGGAATCAGCATAGCTTTAGTGAGTCTTCCTTGGATAGCACATGCAATTCTGCAGCTCCAGCCTGACCGGAGAACAGCTTCATGTCCATGTATATAATGTCATCTTGCCCCATAACGGACGTTCAAAATATCAAATAACCATGGGGAAAGAGGGAACTCAGAGAAATGAAGTCCAAGG
>NW_007783833.1:2471-2838 GCF_000696425.1 Galeopterus variegatus
AGCTGGGTCAGCCCTCGCCCTGGACTCCTGTGGCCATTTGGCAGGAGGTCCTCAAAGGTAATGTCAGGTGTCCCAGGTGAGGGCGGCCCAGGCCAGGCCAGCACTGTGAGCCTCCCTGGGTGACCGCACACCCTCCTGCTGTGTGTGGGGGAATGGGGACATGGGACACCCTCCCTGGGCAGGGGCAGAGAGTGGGGTTTTATAAACCTGCTGGTCCTGGTGTGTTCACACCTCAGGTCGTGGCTGGAGGGTGAAAGAGACCTGCGGGGGTGGCAACCACCACCCTGTACATGAACCCTGGGCCCCCAGGCTGTCTTCTCATGTCCTCCCTGGGGTTAAGACTGGCCTCCAGCCCCTTCCCTCCTGG
>NW_007783834.1:0-213 GCF_000696425.1 Galeopterus variegatus
CTTGGTCTGATGAGTTTATTTAGATCGATGACCTTGGTCCGATGAGTTTACTTAGGTCGATAAGCTCAGTCTGATGAGTTTAATTAGATCGATGTGCTTGGTCGTATGAGTTTACTTAGATCGATGAGCTCAGTCTGATGAGTTTACTTGCATTAATGAGCTTGGTCTGATGAGTTTATTTGGATCGATGAGCTTGGTCTGATGAGTTTACTT
>NW_007783834.1:2372-2838 GCF_000696425.1 Galeopterus variegatus
TACTTAGATCGATTAGCTTTCTCTGATGAGTTTACTTAGATCAATGACATTGGTCTGATGAATTTAATTAGATCGATGAGATTGGTCTGATGAGTTTACTTAGATTGATGAGCTAGTTGTGATGAGTTTACTTAGGTAGAAGGGCTTGGTCGGATTAGTTTACTTAGATGGATTAGCTTTCTCTGATGCATTTACTTAGATCGATTAGCTTGGTTTGATGAGTTTACTTAGATCAATGTGCTTGGTCTGATTAGTTTACTTAGATCGATGAGCTTGCTGTTGTGAGTTTACTTAGATCAAAGGGCTTAGTCTGATGAGTTTACTTAGATCGAATAACTTTCTCTGAATAGTTCACTTAGATCGATGAGCTCGGTCTGATGAGTTTACTCTGATCAATGATGATCACGTTCTGATGAATTTACTTACATCAATGTGCTTGGTCTGTTGAGTTTACTGAGATCGATGA
>NW_007783835.1:0-361 GCF_000696425.1 Galeopterus variegatus
GTATTTACACCTAGGAAGAAAGAAGGAGGACTTAGTGACCCTTTTCCCTCACCAGTAATTGTGAGACTGTCATCACCTCTCTTAGGGTGACAGAGACACTAAGGATTACTCAGAGCTCATTTCTCCAGAGCACTGAGAGGCCCGAAGGTGACTGCACCCAGGGAACGTTCCTTCAAGGGAGAAGGACCCCAGGCACAGCACCGAGTCAGGTTTTCTCTCCATTTTTATTGAACAGGCAAGAAATTTACAGAATAAACACAGGTGGTTAATCAGTCATAGTGAAAACATAAACAAACTGGCTACATGACAATTTTTCATTAAAGCAGGTGTAACTTAAAATAGTTCAAGCAATTTACCATCA
>NW_007783835.1:2060-2838 GCF_000696425.1 Galeopterus variegatus
GACTTCAGTCTTTCCTCCTGTGATATGAAAGCTCAAGGAAAGGACCAGAGCTAATTGTCTTTGGTGAAAGAAGCTTTTCCTTGGCCCCTATATCTATCCTGTACTTGGGAGGAAATATTCACAGTCAAAATAAAAAATTTTCTCCCACAGCTAATTGATTGTTCATCCTTATTTCCTGAAGAATTCTACCCAGTCACCTTTTACAGTCTCTTAAGGAAAGACGCAAACAGCTGCATCCTGTGGTTTGAAGAGTGGCAGAGGGCTGAGAGGCAGGAGGGGTTGGGGGAAGGCCAGAGAGAGCCGAGGCTGCTGCTTTATTCCAGCATGTCAAAGCATCGTGTTTTGGGGTAACAGCTTCTAATTCCCAACACAGATAACTGATGAGGAGAGAAGGCTCTGTGAGGAAGATGATGGTAAAATATGAGATTGTGGGCAGAATAAATATGTTAATGACACATAGTTTTATCCCTTATGTTCAGCTCCAACTGTGTGTGTGTGTGTGTGTGTGTGTGTGTGTGTGTGTGGTGCATGCGTGCACAGAAGTATTTTAGGCTGTAGTAAAGTTCAGAGGAAATAGATTGCAATGGGAAAAGAAATGGACCGGACTGGAACAGAGGGAAGAGCCTAAGTGGCGAGGTGCCATAAAAGACGTGAATTGGCTTTTAGGTAGCAATGACCTTAACTCCTGTGTGCCTTCCTACCCCCACTGAAAACACATCCTCTTTCTGAACCAGACAGGTCTCACATTAACTTCTTTCATAACTACAAAATATGTTAT
>NW_007783836.1:0-928 GCF_000696425.1 Galeopterus variegatus
AAAAAAAAAAAAAAAAAAAAGAAATTAAATATTTTTAGAAAATGTGTTATTTCAAGTTATCCCCCAAAGTACTGCCCCCCCCATCCCTTTATATTAAACTATATGGCATTGGGAGTGGTGTACCTCCTGAAGTTTCCAGGGAAAAAGATGATACTGATGCTTCAGATACTAATAGAAACAGCACTCAAATAATAGGTGAAAGAGACAAAGCTCAAGGAACTGGCTCTTACACTGGATGTAACTAGGGGGCGGGGGAAGGTGTAAAATTTAACACAGATAGATGAAAAGAAAGCCTATGATCCAAGCTTCAAAATAAGTCAACCACAGGGCAGGGGAAGGAATCTAGCACTGTTATTTATGCGAAACTAAGCTAAGTTTTAAGCGGTGCTCCCAGAGGTATCTTCGGAGAGGTCAAAGCTAGGTCTACATCCTGGCTCTGTCACTTCCTGTATGACCTTGAGCAAGAAAATTACTTAATCTCTGATGCAATTTCCTCATCTATAAAACAAAGAAAGCTACATACTAACAGGGTTGCAGGATTAGATGAAAGCATGACGCGTGGTGCCTGGTACACTAAGTACTCAGTGATGGTGGCTATTATTGGTTGATCCTGAGCTCAAAATAAGCCAAGATCCACATTAGTAATATGCAGCTCTAGCAGACTGATCACATTCAACATTTAACACTTTCACACCATGTGCTATGCCTCACTCTCCCCAACCCCTCTGGTTTTCTTTCTTTTCTTTTATTTTTTTTTGTGACCGGTAAGGGGATTGCAACACTTGGCTTGGTGTCGCCCGCACCGCGCTCAGCCAGTGAGCGCACCGGCCATCCCTATATAGGATCCGAACCCATGGCGGGAGCACTGCTGCACTCCCAGCGCCGCACTCTCCTGAGTGCACCATGGGCTAGGCCCCTCTTCACAGCA
>NW_007783836.1:1841-2838 GCF_000696425.1 Galeopterus variegatus
GTCTGCGGCCAAAGCTTCCAGGAACAGGGACCATCGATGAGGCAGGTCCATTCTAACAGTGGGTCAGCTGATCTGGTGAAGAGCGGGTAGGATCTTCGGTGGCCAGGAGCTGGTAATTTCTAAGTACAAGCTGGTTAAAAGTTTGGTTGGAGATTCTTTCAAGTTGAGTTTGAATGAGTTTTATAATGCAGGGCAGAAAAGACAGGCTATAAATATAACAGCGAGGGGTCCTAATATTGGCCATATCCAGGTGAGAAGTGAGCCTTGGAAGAAAGAGGAGAAAGGATCAGGGCAGTTGGCTCAGAGGTCTGAGGCTAGGTTGGTGAGTTTGACAATATTGGTTTCTACTAGCCCCGATACTAGCCCCACCTCATTGATATAATAGCAACATTCTTCCCAGAGGAAGATGTAAGTGCCACCCTTTTCTGCCGTGAGGAGGTCTAATGTGCGGTGGTTCTGTAGGGTAACTTTAGCTAGGGAGGTGATTTGTCTTTGTAAGGCAGATAGAGATTCAGCTGTGGCGGTGAGGGCCTTTTGTAGTTTGTTATTAACGTCTTTTACCGGCCATAGAGTATGTCCTAAGGCCCCACCCGACAGGCCGGTTGCAACAATTGATGTTGTTAAGGACATTCCCACTAGGACTGGGAGAAAGACAGCTCAACACTGTCTTGGGGTTGGATGGAAAAGGTGGAAAAGCTCTGTGTGGGAATATAAAGTTAGTTGGGGAGTGACAGTGACTAGGTAGCAAGGGACAGAGGTATTAGGAAAGATAAAAGTGGAAAGGGTTCCGTTACACCAAAAAAAAGGTGTCTGGTGAGGATGTTGTGTGGTTTGTGATGGTGGACCTTTTTGTATAATGGAATGAAGAATGGGGTGAGGGGGTGGATGATCCCAGAAAACAGTGATAGGACACTACAGTGTGGTTGGGGGTGTTAACGGGGTCCCATAGAGGAACATCGGGAAGGCTGAGGGGTGTAGAGGAAGAGTTGGAAGGGAG
>NW_007783837.1:0-383 GCF_000696425.1 Galeopterus variegatus
TCTGTGCCTGGCTTATTTCAATTATCATGATTTTCTCTAAGTTTATCTGTGTTGCTGCAAACGGCAGAATTTCATTCTTTTTTATGGCATAGTAGTATTCCATTGTGTAGGTATACTTCATTTTCCTTATCTAGTAGTCTGACAATGGACATTCATGTTAGTTCCAATTCTTGTCTATTGTAGAGCTGCAATAAACATGGGAGTTGCAAGTATCCTTCGACATGATGGTTTCCATTCCTTTGGATATATACCCAGCAGTGGGACTGCTGGATCATATGACAGTTCTAGCAGTAGTTGTTTGAGAGCCTCCATTCTGTTTTCCATAACGGTTGCACTAATTTACAGTCCCACCAGCAGTATAGGATGGTTCCTCTCTCTCTGCA
>NW_007783837.1:2090-2838 GCF_000696425.1 Galeopterus variegatus
TAAAGCTGTCCAGTCCTGGGCTTTTCTTTGTTGGGAGACTGCTGATTATTGTTTCCGTCTCATTGCTTGTTATTGGTCTGCTCAGGTTTTCTATTTCTTCTTGGTTTAGTCTTGGTAGTTTGTTTGTGTCCAGAAATTTATTCATTTCCTCCAGGTTTTCAAATATGCTGGATATCATTGTTTATAATACTCTCTAATGATTCTTTGGATTTCTGTGGTATCCATTGAAATGTCTCCTTTTTTATTTTTGATTTTTGTTGCTTGGGTCTTCTCTCTTCTTTTTCTAGTTAGCCTAAATAATGGTTTGTCTATTTTGTTTATCTTCTCGAAAAAACAACTATTTGTTTCATTGATCTTTTGCTTCATTTTGAGGGGCGTCTCTATTTCATTTATTTCTACTTTGATATTAATTATTTTTTCCGTCTACTAATTTTGGCATTAGATTGTTCTTGTCTTTCTAGTTCTCTGAGGTGTAGCATAGGTTGTTTATTTGAAATGTTTCTGTTCTTTTGATGTAAGCGTTTATTGCAATAAACTTCCTTCTTAGTACTGTTTTTGCAGGATCCCACAGGTTTGGGTATGATGTGTCTTTATCATCATTAGCTCCAAGAAATTTTGTGATTTCCTATTTAATTTCTTCTTGGACCCAGACGTCCTTCAGGAGAATGTTGTTTAATTTCCATGTATTTGTATAGTTTTCAGAGTTTCACCTGCTATTGATTTCTAGTTTTAATCCATTGTGGTCTGA
>NW_007783838.1:0-2838 GCF_000696425.1 Galeopterus variegatus
CAGTCAGTGTCTAGTAACCCTGGAAATCTCCGGATATCTTCTTTTCCCTAGTACACAATCACTATAGTAAATGGCCACCTGTCTCCTTGGGAAAGGCTTTGAAGATTTACAGAATGAACAGACACAGTGTTGCAGGACCCCGCTCATGGGGACCTGCTCTTCCTTTCAGTCAGGGTGCTCTGAGTTTGTGAACTTTGTTAAACTGAGAGGCCGTCATTCTCCATAAGGTGGATCAAGGAAGGCTTTTGACAGACTTCCTGGAGAATTGTCATAGGTTTTCCATCTCTCTCATTTTAGTGGATATCGTGGTCAGTTATTTATGCTAAAGAAGTCTGCAAGACCAAAATATTCTAATTACACATACATCGTCTCTGGCCTTTTATGGCAGTGAGCCCACCTAAGCGCTGGTTAATTTCTGCTAATTGGCCTCTGATACTTGAGGATGTCTCATGCCCATGGACACTACAACTGGCTGGAGGAGGAAAGAAAGCAGAGGGCGTTTCAAGTATGTAGGTTCTCTCCTTATTAATGTGTATCTCAGCACATTAGTCAGTGTGTAGTCTTTCTGGCTTTCTTCTAAAATGTAAATTAAATAAATGCATTCTTTCTTCAGTTCTACTAATGTCTCCTTTATTTCTTTTTTTTTTTTTTCCTTTTTTTTGTCTTTTTTTCGTGTCTGGCAACGGATCGCAACCCTCAGTGTCGCGCCCGTACCGGACCGGGACCGGCAACGGAACCGCAACCCTCCGCGTTGAGCCCACACCTCGCTCAGCCAGTGAGCGGGAACCGGTCTGTATGTGGGATCCGAACCTGGATCAAGGAAGGCTTTTGACAGACTTCCTGGAGAATTGTCATAGGTTTTCCATCTCTCTCATTTTAGGGGATATCGTGGTCAGTTATTTATGCTAAAGAAGTCTGCAAGACCAAAATATTCTAATTACACATACATCGTCTCTGGCCTTTTATGGCAGTGAGCCCACCTAAGCGCTGGTTAATTTCTGCTAATTGGCCTCTGATACTTGAGGATGTCTCATGCCCATGGACACTACAACTGGCTGGAGGAGGAAAGAAAGCAGAGGGCATTTCAAGTATGTAGGTTCTCTCCTTATTAATGTGTATCTCAGCACATTAGTTAGTGTGTAGTCTTTCTGGCTTTCTTCTAAAATATAAATTAAATAAATGCATTCTTTCTTCAGTTCTACTAATGTCTCCTTTATTACTAAAGACAGTTGTCCTATATATGTTGCCCTATTTTTATACTCACTTTTAAACTCCATTTATCTATTTGATTTCCTAATAATTGAGACATCTGAAGTCTTATTACACCTTTATAAAAATCATGTATATAGAAATTTAAACTGCCACATGCTGTTATTCTTCTTCTAATTTTTAAAATATCTTCTTGGTCCTTGGCTCTTTCATGTGAATTCTAGGGTTAGCTTTTTAAGTTAAAAAAAGAAAAATCCTGTGGAAGTATCTGTTGGAATTATATTTTATCTAGGAATTCATTTGGGGACAATTAATATCATTTTAGTGTTTAGCATTCCCAACCATATCTCCACTCACTCAGGTCCTTTTTAAATAACACTTAAAAATATTTGTAATCATCTCATTAACGATCTTATACATATTTTGTATAAAGGCAAAGATACCATCCGTTTTATCTATGATAGTAAGAAAAAAATGCAAGGTGCTCTTTTTCTTCTACCTACTTTCTTGTGTGCATACTCTGATAGTAAATAGGCCTTGTAGTTGTCATTGTCCCTGCCCATCTCCCATGTGCTCATATTTGGAAATTGATGGAATAAAATTGTCACTTAATTTGTTTGTAGGGGTTGTCTATAGGTTTTGTTTTTTCTATGTTAGCTGTGTATTTTTATAGTGGGATTTGGTGAGATTTAAAAACAACACCTGTGCCTCCATCTCCTCTGGTTCTCCAATACCAGGCTAGTTGAGGTGGGGTAGACATTGGAGGAGGAAATCTACGTCATATTCTCTATGCAATGCTTGCAGTTAATGATTTTGTAGTTTTTGGTTCTTCAAAGGGAGTCCTGCCTAAAGTAGCTGATGGAGTTTGTATGTGTTGTTGCCCCAAAACTCATGTGGAAATTTGATCCCCAATGTGGCAGTGTTGGAAACTGATTGAGTCATGGGGTCCGATCCCTCATGAATGGATTAGTGCTCTCCCTGGGGAAGGGTGGATTAATGAGTGAGTTCTCTATTAGTTCCCGTGAGAGCTGGTTGTTTTTTATTACCCTGGCACCTCCTCTCTCTCTCTCTTGCTTCCTCTTGACATGTGATCTGCTTGTACCCGCCGGCTGCCTGCCACTTTCCACCATGACTAGAAGCAGCCCAAGGCCTGTGCCAGATGCAGCTCCCAGAATCGTAAGCCTAATAAACCTCTTTCCTTTATAAATTACTTAGTCTCAGGTATTTCTGTCATAGCAACAAAAAATGGACTAATACAGTAGCTTTAAGGAAACCTCATAGAGAAACATGGTCCTTGTATATGAATGTCTTCTTCCCTCATAGTGGTATTCGATATTTATTGCAGTGGCTTCAGTGAGAAACGAGATTTTTTTTTTTCTTATCTGATAGTAACAATTTCTGGAACTAAGTAAAAAATCCAAGAAGCAACTTCTTAAAAAGAAATCACTTTAACTAAAAGTAGACTTATCACCATCTTTTGATTTTGCCTAAAAAGAAAAGAATAGCTTATTTTGCTTTCTTTATTTTTTCCTTGGTAAAAGCCCTATTGATTATTTGTACCCCAATCGTTATCAGTGCCTGATAATTTAAGCAAATAAAATTTGATCTGGCACATATTTTTTGCAATGC
>NW_007783839.1:0-434 GCF_000696425.1 Galeopterus variegatus
GACAAACATCTCATATGTAACTTACAATAAAGATTAAAAGTAAGTTGAAAATATATAGAACTTTTGAGATAGTATAACTGCTAAAGAGAACCAAAAAGCAAAACAAAAACACAAAACACAAAGGGAATAAGATTATCTGGGATATTACAATTTCCCATGTGTTGTCCAGGAGCGGCTTTCCAGAGGAAGTGGCATGATGTGAGGCCTTGTGACTTCCACCTTAGTTTTGAATTTAATTTTCCTATTTTTCCCTGAATTTTAAAAATATCAGGTTTTGTTCTATTTTCCAATTCCTTTAGCCCCTATACTGATGTGGAAATTGTAAATCTTTATTCTGTAGTTGGTTACATTTGAAAGTATATATGCCTTTTTTTCTTTCTTTTGTCTTTTTCCGTGTCCGGCAACGGATCGCAACCCTCAGTGTTGCCCCCGTA
>NW_007783839.1:2410-2838 GCF_000696425.1 Galeopterus variegatus
TTTAATACAGAAGAAAATCAGAAGAGAAAACAAGAAGGCATATCAAAGAGGATCTGTTGATGTTTGTGGGGCTACAGAAAAAATCTCTTAGACGAGAATTTGCCATTTCTATAGAAGCATAAAAGGTGGATACTTTACTCCTTGATTTTATCATAACTTATAATTGATTTGATCATAATCAATTGTACTTTAAAGTGAGCATTTTCATGAGCAAAATTACATACATATTCTTAAAATAAATAAGAGTTTGATCTATGGCCTTTTGGGGAAAAAAAAACTGTAATAAATTTCTTACACTAAAAGTATATTCCAATGTGATTATAGACAGACTAACCAGGAGATGGTCATTACTCTTTTCAATAACTCCTGAAATCTGTTCTACAGAAACTATTTAGATGTTGTGAAGAATGTCACACAACCACACTGAA
>NW_007783840.1:0-2838 GCF_000696425.1 Galeopterus variegatus
TTGTTTAGGGCCTGTTTTCTCCTTCCTTCTGGCTTATTCCTCCCTTTTGGAATGGGAATGTGTACACAATGTCTGTACTACCATTGTATCTTGGAAGAAGATAAATTTGTTTTTGATGTTTACAGGTTCACAGATGAAACAAGTTTTGCCTTTGATCTCAGATGAGACTTTGGACTTTGGACTTTTAAGTTGGGGCTGGAACAAGCTAAGACTTTGAGGACTGTTGGAATGGAATAATCGTATTTTGTATGTGAGAGCAACATGAGTTTGTGGGGGCCAGGGGCAAAATGGTAGAGTTTGAATGTGTTGTCCTCCCAAAACTCATATGGAAATCTGATCCCCAATGTGGCAGTGTTGGGAGCTGTTTTAGACATGGGGGCAGATCCCTCATGGATGGATTAATGCTCTCCCTGGGGGATGGGTGTAGTGAGTGAGTTCTCATTTTATTAGTTTCTGTGAGAGCTGGTTGTTTAAAAAGACCCTGGCACCTCCCCTCCTTCTCTCTGGCTTCCTCTCATCATGTGATCTGCTTGTACCCGCCGGCTGCCTGCTGAGAGAAGCAGCCTAAGGCCCACGTGAGATGCAGCTATCCCAGAATCATAAACCAAATATACCTCTGTTCTTTATAAATTACCAGTCTCAGGTATTCTGTTACAGCAACACAGAAACAGACTAATATACCATGTAATGTGATGCTCATGTCCAATTTTTGTCAGCTGTCTTTTTGCCTCTAAATCAGAGATTGGCAACCTGTGATCAACAGGTCAAAATTTGCCTGCCATCTATTTTTGGGAATAAATCTTTATTAGAACACAAATTCACCTATTTGTTTATGTATTATCTATGGCTGCTTTCATGCTATAATGTCAGTGTCGAGTGGTTGCAACAGAGACTATATGGCCCACAAAGCTTGAAATATTTACTGTCAGACCCTTTATAGACAGTTTGTCAATTTCTTCTCTAAATCTATAAAACCTACATTTTGGAACTCTGCTGCTTCTTGTGGGCCACACGTTGGTCAGCTTCATCTTGATCTTTTGTAACCTAGAAGGAGCACATTTCCAGATGAACACTGAAACATTTTTAAGCTTTCTTTTATAAAAAATGTGAACATTGGTATAACATGTTTTAATCATAAAAATATTATTTAAAAATAATGTGTAACATTGTTTCTTAGCTTGCTATAGATACACAGCAAATGCTAATGATAATTTTAAGGAGTGAGATAATGGGCCTATATTTTGCTTGTAAGGGTATAGATAATCCACATTTGTATTAGAAAGCAAACTGAGGCACAGCAAAATTTAAAGAGTTTATTTGAGTAAGAAGCAATTCATGAATTGGGCATCTCCAAACCAGAAGTGGTTCAGGAGCTCCACCAAGGGAACACAAAGGGGAGGCTTTTATAGAATGGACACAGAAGTGAAGCAAAGAAAAAATTTGATTGGTTACCATTATACAGTTGTTCTATCCTTTCAGAAAGTCCCTAGTTATATAAGTTTGTTGGCTAGTTCTGATTGGTTGAGCTTAAATTCTTTTTTCTTTAATATAGGCATTTACAAGAAGTAGCTCAAGTTTTGCTCATGTTTGCAAATCAAGCAAGGTTTAGATCACTTATGAGGCTGACTGGTTTTGTCTGCTCAAGGATGCTTCAGGTCTGTTTTCTATTTTAATTTATTTTAATACTTGTGATTTTACTTACAATTGTTTTTCACATCCTACATAATTTTCAAAGCAAAGGAAAAGTTGTTGTTTTCTAGAAAAGACTTGATTCCCTCAACTGGTAGTCTACGCTTGCTGTGAGATGATAAGTTCATTTTGCAAGGTAAGCTCTTAGAGATATATGTTGCAATTATCGTGTGATGCTCGAACAAAAGCCCACCAAATATTGCCAACTTATCTGACTAATGCAATTTTTCTCTTCAGAGAACAGATTGCTAACATTGTGTAATGCCAATTCTAATGGCTACCTTTGAACATGTAGATTGAAAGTGAGAAAACAATCATTGTTGGAGATGGGGGGTAGAGTTAGAGTATCTCTCTCTCTCTCAAATTTATTTTGAGAAAAGGAGGCTATACTTAAGCAGCTAGAAAATATACCCAAACTCTGGATATGTACCTGACAGCAGACAGGTGCACGATACAACAGGAGGCTCTAAGTATTTGAAAATACAATAGCATAGATGCCAAAAGAAATCCTCCCCCCAAAGCCCAGCTTCGGTTTGATTTTGTGCCAGAGTTAGACCTTAAAAGTTTTACAGAAATTCATCTTGTTTGTAGTGCAACTTTGCATTTATAAAGCTCCATCTATTTTGTATCTATCTGAAATGAATTTTGTATTCTCCGATTCATTTTCTACTTCACAGTGACACTTTTCCTTCCTAAATATTAAAACTTTCTTTACCTTGATCTTTTAAGAATTATGTTTTCTGTTTCTTTGCTGTATGCCATTTTGGTGAGTTGATTAAAATAAACTTTTACATTTTCTCTTTCATCTAATTTCTTTCAGAAGCTTTTGGACACGTTTCCCCCCATAAAAAGCATCTAAAATTTTAATAGCAGATTTAATATCAACATGTTTTTATTAAATGCTGTTATTGCCAGAACGCTATTCTAGAAGTTTTGGAGGTACAAGAAAAGAGCAAAACATGGAATCTTTCCTCAAATTTCTCATAACTTATTGACATATAAATTTTTACTAGTAATAACGTTTGGGAAGACAGATAGATGGATGGAGAATAATAAAGTAAAATACCACCAGTGTTGCAATATATGAATAGGTCATGGTAATAGTATAGACAAAATATACTGCTATGGAAACATTTTGTGTAGTTTTGA